>NC_045441.1:13070002-13106623 GCF_002776525.5 Piliocolobus tephrosceles | reverse complement strand
CAGGCAACAGGCCAGGAGGTCCTGAGGCCTGAGGTCTCCATTCCCACTGACATCAGTGCAAGGTGTCAGGGGGCCTGAATCATCGGGGTTGGGGCCAGCCCCCCTCCCTGGGGGTTGGGGGGAGAGCATAGCAGAGGCATGAGGCAGCCCCAGCCAGGCGGGCGGCCCCGGGTTGGGCTGGCCCCAGTGACTGCTTTGTAGAATTAGTGAGTGGGACCCGCCACAGGGGGGAGGTGGAAATGTCATCGTCCTGGATTCCAACAGGCTGCACTCCCCCTCTTTCTGATTCACAAAATTAATTTCAACGGCTAGAGAGAGGAGCCTGTCAACAGGGCCAAGGGGTCATAAACACGGGGAATATTAATAGCTTCAGCCAGGCTGCCTGAGGGGCTGGGGGCCCTCCAGAGGGACTGATTTATTTAGTCTCCTCATTAATGATGTGGAAAGACAAGAGTTTGCCCAAGCCTGGGGCGGATACTGACCTACATCAGGACAGGAATTATCCAAGCTAAGGACACTCCACGGGGGACCATCCTGGGCTCCATCTCTCCCAGCCACTATTCCTCTTGGTTTTATTGTAGTGCCCTGGCTCTATATCCCAGCCAGGTGGGCCCAGGTGAGGCACCACTATTGAGCCATCTCAAAGCAGCAGACGGTGGGAGCTAGGCACACCAGGCACGTACCCTGGCCAGGTAAGGATGGATCTCCTTCCAGAGCTGAGGGCTCAAGAATAATGCATATTCATGCACATGAACACACGTGCTCGGACCTTTCCATGTTTCTGACAACAAGACCAGCCCTACTTCCCCTCTATCCAGCCGGGTGGCTGGACATACAGGACCAAGTCAAGCTGTAGAGCACCCAGCCACTCCAGACTGGCACATGATAGAGTGAGCCAGGTGCAGCAGGAACATACATTCCAGGTAAGGATGGGCTCCTTCCTGAACAAGGACCCCAGCCTCCATAGCCCTCCACCCCAACCTCATTAATCAACCTTATATGTCACTCCCAAATCTAGGGATATTTAACACTGGGAGTTCAGGGAAATCCCATGCACATGTGCACGCACAATATACAGAACACCTGTTCCCCAACACACTTGGCAGAGCCCCATTCCAGGGCATAGATTGACCTGATAAGGGGAACAGAAACCAGGGCAGCTGGCACGCTCTGGCTCTTCCCAAGTCCCCGGGTCCTGAGAACATCATTCCAAACTGCCCTTGGGGCCCCAGAGTCGGAGGTCACAGACCAAGGAGTCTATGAAGAGGGTCAGCTGGCAGTGGCTTGGGGAGATCCAACTGGGAGGCGTGCCCAGGGCCCACGCAGACAGGCTGAGGGAGCCTCCCCTGGGAAGCCCTCCACTCCCAGCTGCACACTCCTGGCTGCCAGCACTGGGACAGACACAGACGGACTGGGCCTGGCAGCAGCTGTGGCTTGGATCCTGCCGAGTCCTGGGCTGGAATGAAGGAGAAACCTGTCCAGCGATGAGATCAAGGCAATGGCACAAGTGTCCCCCCCAGGGAGCCGAGCTCTGTGTCCCAGGACATTCCAAACTCTGTGAACAAAACATGGGATGGGAGGCTGGCCAGGCTGGGCCAGCGCCAGGTGGCCCCCCACCCCTCCCATCAATGGCGGGTTTCGCGGGGGGAGCCCAGCCTCCTCCTGCGGGGGCTGTCCCAGCCCAGCAGTGGGACCGGCTGGGAACGCAGCACGCACTGCCGGGAATACTGCCCACACAAGTCGCCTGGGGACGCCGTGTCCGGACACCTGCCACGTTCCCTCGGCAGGGCGCCACGTGTGGTCATCTGCCTGAACCCGGCGCTGTGTGGGGTGCTGTTGGTGACCCATGCTGCATATCCACCTGCCTGGCTCTGTTTAACTTAGCAAACACCTTCAAAGCTACGGTCAACCCCTGGAGGAGACCCAGTCTGGCTGGTTTCCCCCATTGTATGGGAAACTGGGTCCCAACGTGGAGTTTGCTGGGGGCTACACGGTTATCAAGTGCTGATGCAGGATTCTTACCCAGTACTGCTGCCTCCCCAGCTCAATTCTTGCAGCTACACTTTGTGCTGGTTGTTGGAGGCCACCAAGACTCCGGGCTCAGCCTCCCTGACCAAACCCTAATTCCACAGCAGCATCTCTAAAATCAGCAGGTTCAATGCCTTGATTCTATAAATGGGTAAACTGGGGGAAAAAAGAGACAAGGCCTTGCCCAAGGTCATAGGGCATCAGAGGTGAAAGTGGAATTCAACTTCAGATGTTGATGCTCATAGGAACGTGAGCCAGGCATGATTCCAGGACAACTGGAAGGCAGCCAGTGTGCATGACTCAGAGAGCTGGGGAGTGGAGAGAAATCATGGTGGCTTCCTGGAAGAGGTGTTCTCCCCCACAAGCAAGGCCTCTGTGAAGCCCACTCAAGTGACCCTAGGTAGAGACAGTCATAGATCAACAGAAGGAAAATTGCAGGCTAGGCTCATACCTGTAATCCCAGCACTTTGGGAGGCTGAGGTAGGAGGATCACTTGAGACCCGGAGTTTGAGACCAGCCTGGGCAACATAGCAAGATCTCATCTCTTAAAAAAGAAAAAAAAGAATAAAGAGAGAGAGAGAGAGAAAGAAAGAAAGAAAGAAAGAAAGAAAGAAAGAAAGAAAGAAAGAAAGAAAGGGAGAAAGAGAGAAAGAAAGAAGAGAGAGAAAGAAGAGAGAGAAAGAGAAAGAAAAGAAAGGAAAGAGAGAAAGAAAGAAGAAAGAGAAAGAGAGAGAAAGAGAGAAAAGAAAGGAAAGAAAGAAAGAGAGAAAAGAAAGGAAAGAAAGAAAGAAAGAAAGCTGGCGCAGTGGCACGACCCTATAGTCCTAGCTACTCAGGAGACTGAGGTGGCAGGATCATTTGAACCCAGGAGTTTGAGGCTGCAGGGAGCTATGATCACACCACTGCACTCCAACCTGAGCCAGAGAGTGAGACCCTATATCTATTTAAAAAAAAAGGGAACATTGGGCCGGGCGCGGTGGCTCAAGCCTGTAATCCCAGCACTTTGGGAGGCCAAGACGGGCGGATCACGAGGTCAGGAGATCAAGACCATCCTGGCTAACACGGTGAAACCCCGTCTCTACAAAAAAATACAAAAAACTAGCTGGGCGAGGTGGTGGGCACCTGTAGTCCCAGCTACTCGGGAGGCTGAGGCAGGAGAATGGCGTAAACCCGGGAGGCAGAGCTTGCAGTGAGCTGAGATCCGGCCATTGCACTCCAGCCTGGGCGACAAAGCGAGACTCCGCCTCAACAACAACAAAAAAGGGAAAATTGCAAAGAAGAGTGAGAGTCTATGGGGGTGAGCTGTAACTGCCTGTGTAACCTCAAAACTGTCCCTTCCCCTCCCCGGGCCTCAGTGGCCTCATCAATACAATAGGGACACAGGATGTTGGCTGTGGTCACATCACACAATGACTCTTGCCAGTTCAGCCACTCCTGCAGCAGGGCTCTGAGGACTGGCTCAGGGCTGCCCAGATACTGGCCATGCATGGCTTAGGAGCCCCCAAGTCCACGTGAGGTGCCTGGGGAGGAAAGAGGCAGGCAGGCTACTGCTCGCTGAGCTGGGATGTGAGGTCTGAGGAGGAGCCGAGTGAAGGCCAGAGATAGGGTCGGTGCTGCGGGAGGGGCTGGAGGAACAGCTAGTGGACACAGGAGAGGAGGTATAGGCGTGGACAGACAGGGTAAGCAGCAAAAGGATTATATTTTGTAAATGATAGGAAACTGAGGGGATTAAGTGGGACAAGATCATGGTCAGAATGACCTGGGAAAGGCGTCATCCATGCAGTCCAGGGAGAAGATGGTGGAATCCGACACCAGCAGCAGTCAGGTTTCAGCAGAAGCTGAGAAGGCTCCTGGCAGGAGGCAGAAGTGGAGTCAGTCCTTCTCTCCCATCCATCCCAGACTGGGGACCACCTGGGGGGCAAAAGAGAGGCTCTGGTCTCCAGGTTAGGCATCTGGAGGCAGGATGAGCCCAGTGACTGTGTGCTGACTCCCACGTGTGCCTGGCCAGTCCAGCCCTCAGAACGAAGAGTCCATCCTCCGGCTGGACCAGGTCAGGCTGACCAAGGGCATGACTGACAGGCAGCCTCTTCCAAGGAGCTACGTTGTTTGACTCTCCTGGCTCCTCCCAGTGGCCAAGGCTTGTGGCACAGAATGATTTCCAGAAATCAACGGTTCTGGCCGGGCGTGGTGGCTCATGCTTGTAATGCCAGCACTTTGGGAGGCCGAGGCAGGCCTGATGTCCGGAGTTCGAGACCAGCCTGGCCAACCTGGTGAAGTCCCATCTCTATTAAAAATACAAAAATAATAATAATAATACAAAAATTAGCCAGGCGTGGTGGTGCACGCCTGTAATCCCAGCTACTAGGGAGTCTGAGGCAGGAGAATCGCTTGAACCTCAGGGGTAGAGGTTGCAGCGAGCCAAGATCGCATCACTGCACTCCAACCTGGGCAACAGAGCGAGACTCCATCTCAAAAATAAATAAATAAATAAATAAATAAAACAATGGATCAAACGACAACGTTGAAGTAGAGCAGACCATGTGCAAAGACAAATTCAAGAAGGAATTCCTCCATCTGGGCCCAGTAAAGGCTCACTGAACATTTACTATGTGTCAGGCTCTGGGCTAAGTGTGGGGGCCACGAAGAGGAGAAAGACAGGGCCTGAGAGTTCAGGGAGGCGATAGTGCCCAGAGATCCGTAGGCCCTGCAAACCCAAGGACACCAGGCAGTGAGTGCCAGGACCGGGAAAGACCTGGAAGATTTTGGCCTTTGTCAGTGGAGAGGAGATGGGAGGAAGGAGGAGGTCGGGAGTGCCAGGGGGTCAAGACAGCAGGGAGGGCACTGGAGGAGGGGGTCTGCAAGGGAGTGGGAGAAGGGGAGAAGGGAGGGGACTTCCCCATCCAACTCCAGGATCAAGGACCCCAGCCTGCCTTCCTCCAAGCCAGGTTTTGGTGGAGACACAGAAGCAGGGCCATGGGCCATTTTCACCTTTTAAAAACCACAGCCATTCAAAGCCAGGTGCTGGAGCCAAATTTCTGGGAGAGACAGAGTCCCTGTGGGCGCTTCCCCTGACGTCAATCGGGGTTTCTCTTGTGTGTCTGCGGCTTTGACAGGAGGAGGCCAGTTTAGGGGGCTGAGCTAAGAGAAGGAGAAGAGGACCCAAGGCCAAGCGCCGCTCCCATTCTTCCAACCTTCCTGCCCATGGATGGAGCCCTTGTCAGGGTGGTTCGGGGACCCTGCTCATCAGTAGGGCAGGTGTCAGTTACAGGACAGGAGCCGGGGGCATCTAGAATCCTAAACACCATGGTGACCTCTGCGCCCTAACATGAAAGCCACACCCCGTGTATTCTGGGAGGCTCCGTGCCAAGGAAGCCATCTTGATACACGGCAAGTGAGCCCCAGAATTGGGGCTTAGCCCGGGAGCGCTCTTGGCTTCACCCAGGAAAGAATTCAAGGGTGGGCCGGGCGCGCTGGCTCACATCTGTAATCCCCGAACTTTGGGAGGCTGAGGCAGGCAGCTCACTTGAGGTCAGGAGTTTGAGATCAGCCTGGCCAACATGGTGAAACCCCATCTCTACTAAAAATGCAAAAATCAGCCAGGTGTGATGATGGATGGCCTGTAATCCCAGCTACTCAGGAGAATTTCTTGAAACCAGGAGGTGGAGGTTGCAGTGAGCTGAGATGGCACCACTGTACTCCAGCCTGGGTGACAGAGCAAGACTCTACCTCAAAAAAAAAAAAAAAAAAAAGGCTGGGCGCGGTGGCTCACACCTGTAATCCCAGCACTTTGGGAGGCCGAGGCAGGTGGATTACTTGATGTCAGGAGTTTGAGACCAGCCTGGCCAACATGGTGAAACCCCGTCTCTACTAAAAATATAAAAATTAGCTGAGCATGGTGGTGCACGCCTGTTATTCCAGCTACTCGGGAGGCTCAGGCAGGAGAATCGCTTGAACCTAGAAAGCGGAGGTGGCAGTGAGCTGAGATCATACCACTGTACTCCAGGCTGAGCGACAGAGTAAGACTCCGTCTCAATTAAAAAAAAAAAAAAAGGAATTCAAGGGTGGAGCTGGTGGTGTTAAACAGCACCTTTCATTGAATCAGCAGTGTACAGCGACAGCAGGGCTGCTGCTCCTTGCAGAGCAGGGTTATCCTATAAGTGGTGTGTCCAGAGGCAGGCCTGCACTCTATTTATACCCACTTTCAATTATATGCAAATTAAGGGGTGGTTCACGCAGATATTTCTAGGATGAGGGTGGTAACTTCCAGGTTGCTGGGTCATTGCCATGGAAAGGGGTGGCAACGTTCAGGTGTTGCCATGGCAATGGCGAACTGACATGGCACACGGGTGGGCGTGTCTTAGGGGAGGTTCTGCCTCCGACATGCTTTAGCTAGTACTCAATTTGGTCTGGTGTCTAAGTCCCGCCTCTGGAATCAAGTCCCACCTCCTACCTCATTTTGAGGTAGAGGTGGCACTATCTGCCACTAAGGGATAGTAGATGCCTCTTTGGCAAAGACCTTCATCTCAGCGTTCCCAAGACCTGTCCACCTGCCTGCCCCTCCCTCCCCCTGCCCAGTCCAGCCACCTAGCTCCAGGCCAGAGCTCCTGCAGTGGCCCCCTGGCAGCCCTTCACATTCCAATCCTCTTGACACGGCTGCCAGCCCAGGTTTTGGGAGTTCAGCCCAGCTCCCAGGCACTGAGCTTCTCAGATAGGGAAACTGAGGCCCATCTGGCACACCCTGTGTCCTCAGGTCCTGCACAGGCATCAAGGCACATTTTGCTGGAGAAAGAAAGCGACTGAAGCCATCTCTCCACCCACCACGCCCAGTCCCAGCCGGTTGTAGGGGCTGGGGGCTGGGGGTGCAAATACAGGAGGGACAAAGATCACCTTCAACACACACCTGCCCCCGTCAGCTCCACACAAGTAGCCTGCCCCAACACACGCTGATGTCCTAGTCTGACACCATCTGAGCCTTGAACCCAAACCCAGAGCGATACCAACATCCAAGCCAGCTAAGCTCAACTACAACCCCAGACGGAGCACCAGCCATGGCCCCTGCGACCCCAGACTAAACCTGACCCTGACCCCAGACTCAAGGCTAACCTCTACCCTGGACTGAATCCCGACTCCAGCGCCTCTCGGAACCCATCACCTGTCCCACACTGCAGTCCAGCCATGGTTCCAGGCTGAGCCCTGACCCGACCCCAATCTTAGATCAAGTCCTGACCCCTACCCCAGACTGAGCCCTGACTCTGGCTCTAAACTAACCTTGGCCCCGACTCTGGACCGAACCCAGTCCCTGCCCCGGACAGAGCCCTGAGCTCCACACCAAACCAAACCCCAACTCTCCACTCAGACTGAGCTCCAACCTGAAAATAGTCTGGTTCCTGAGCCCGCAATAGGCTGAGCTCTGACTCCAGTGCCAAGCCCTGATCCTCACCGTGACCTCAAACTAAATCTGACCCCAAGGCAGAGCCCTGACCTAGCACAGACAGCCCAGGAAAGGCTCTGAGGACAGCAGACACGAACCCATCCCCTCTGCTGCCAGGAGGACTGGGGCCACCAGGTACCGGGGAGGAAGAGAGGATACAGGCCACTCGTGCTGTCACCCTGGCCAGCCCCGCCCTCCCTGGCTCAGGCTTATCAAATTGTGGGGTGGGGGCTGCACAGCCTGCCTGCCTCTGTGTGGATGAACGAAAGGCTGGCAGAGGGGTTCTGGATCCTTCCACGCTGCTGCAGACGGGTCTTTCAAGGAAGAGAGATGGACCCAGGGGAAGGTCCTGGCCCAGATGGGACCAAGGAAAGCCTGGCATTGGACCACTGACCCCAGGAGAAGCAGAAAATGTCCTGAGCCTACTGGACAGGGGCCATGCTCTGCAGAGGATACAGCCAATGCAGCCACCACACCAGGGCACAGGGCTAGGAGGCTTAGCAGTGCAGGACCCCCGACCTCCTAATATCAGGAGATGAAGGACTGGAGGGGAAATGGTCCAAATCCTCAGGGCTAGCTGGGTCCTGGGGGACTCTGAGCCTCAGGGGCTACTGCTCCTTCCCATCCAGGTGCCCTCTGGTCTCCAGACGTGGGGCCAAGGCCCCCAGGAAGGCCACCTGAGCCCCCCTTCCTCATGGCCCCAGTCCCTGGCCCCAGTCCCCTCCTTGCTGTGAGAACGTGCACTCGCAGCCGCCGGGAAGAGATCAGCATGAAGGAATGTGCTGTCTGGGGGCCAGCGGACAGGATGGGCCGCCGGAGAGGGAGCGAGTGAGGAGAGCCGGGGAAGATCGGAGCTGGGAAGGAAAACTGAGATGAACGGGGGCAGCAAGCCAGGCCGCGCCGGCCCAGCCATTGTTCCCAGCCCCGCGGGTCAGGTGCACCGGGCCCGCGGCCCAATCCCAGCCTCTGCTCAGCACAAGCTGCCCAGACTTCCCCAGGCCTGCCCGCCTCCCTCCTGTCCCAAAGCCTAACCTCTGGGATCCTGCCCAGCCTAGGAAAAAGACAAAGCCTGTCCTCTGTACCCCTAGACAGCCCTCTGGGCCTCTGTCTGCTTCTTGGCAATGTTTCCTCTCTCACCCCCAAGGCCCTGGTCCTTCCACAAGCCTTACTCTGTCCAGACCTCCCTTGTGGGAGGAAGTCTTTGGTTTCTGTGGTCTGATAAGCTAATCCACACACGGGTGTTAATAGCTGATAATGACTGAGATCAGCTCTCAAGTGTGGTCCCGGACCAGTAGCTCCATATCACCTGGAAACTTGTTAGAAAGGCAAATTATCAGTCCCAGCCCAGACCTACTGGATCAGAAACTCTGGAAATGACACCAGGTGGTCTGTTTTATGTTTTTGTAGCTTTTGTTTTGGAGACAGGGTCTTGCTCTGTCTTCCAGGCTGGAGTGCAGTGGTGCAATCATAGCTCACTGCAGCCTCAAACTCCTGGGCTCAAGCAGTCCTCCTGCCTCAGCCTCCCGAGCAGCTGGGGCTACAGGCATGCACCATACTTGGCTAATTTTTTTAATAGCTTGTAGAAACAGGGTCTCTCTATGTTGCCCAGACTGGCCTCAAACTCCTGGCCTCAAGCCATCCTCCCACCTCAGCCTCCCAAAGTGCTGGGATTGAGCCGCCATTCCTAGCCTCAGTGGTCTGTTTTAACAAGCCTTCTAGAAGATTATCATGCACATTCAGGTTTGAGAACTACTGACTTAGAACTCAACATATGTCCATAGAAATAATAACAGGCCAGGCATGGTGGCTTACACCTGTAATCCTAACACATCAGGAGGCTGAGGCCAGAGGATCACCTGAGGCTGGGAGTTTGAGACCAGCCTGGGCAACATAGTGAGACCCCGTCTCTACAAAAAATTTTAAAAATTAGCCAGGCATGGTGGCGCATACCTGTTCTCTCAGCTACTTAGGAAGCTGTGGCGGGAGGATTACTTGAGCCTGGAAGGTGGAGATTGCAGTGAGCTATCATTGCACCACTGCACTCCAGCCTGGGTGACTGAGTGAGACCCTGTCTCTATTTAAAAAAAAAAAAAAAAGAAAGAAAAAATAAAAAAGAGGCCAGGCATGGTGGCTAGTGCCTATAATCCCAGCACTTTGGGAGGCCGATGCAGGTGGATCACTTGAAGCCTTGGCCAAGAGTTCAAGACCGGCCTAGGCAACATGTAGAAAATCCAGCTCTACTAAAAATACAAAAAGTAGCCAGGCATGGTGACACATGCCTGTAGTCCCAGCTACTCAGAAGGCTGAAGCAGGAGAATCTTTTGAGCTCAGGAGGCAGAGGGGGCAATGAGCTGAGATTAAGCCACTGCACTCCAGCCTAGGTGACAGAGTGAGACTGAGAAGGAAGGAAGGAGAGAGAGGAAAGAAAGAGGGAAGAGGGAGAGGGAGGGAGGGAGGGAGGAAGGAAGGAAGGAAGGAAGGAAGGAAGGAGAGAAAGAAAGAGAGAGAGAAAGAAAGAGAGAGAGAGAGAAAGAAGAAAGAAGGAGAGAGAGGAAGGAAGGAAGGAGAGAGAAAGAAAGAAAGAGAGAAAGGAAGGAAGGAAGGAAGGAAGGAAGAAAGAAAGAAAGAAAGAAAGAAAGAAAGAAAGAAAGAAAGAAAGAAAGAAAGAAAGAAAGAAAGAAAGAAAAGAAAGAGTTGAATGAATGAACAAGTGAGTGAATGGGTTTTAAGAAAGCCCAGTCTTATCCCCAGACTTGAGTAGAATGGTTTCTTCTTGTCCATCTGGTGTCCAAGTCCTGTGGATAGTTGAGAGCTACAGACTGGAACAGAGAAAGACTGACAGCTGACTCCCTCAGAGACAGAGCAGGTCTCAGCAACTTCACATGCCAAGAGCCCACCCAGCAGGTGGGGCCTGAGCCAGACTCAAAGAGGCCCAGTGAAAGCTGATGACTCAAAGAGGCCCAGTGAAAGCTGATGGGAGGAGGTGGTCTACCAAGCCAATAGGAGGTAGTGACAACAGTCTGGGACTGGGGGCTCATGCCTGTAATCCTGTAATCCCAGCACTTTGGGAGGCTGAGGTGAGCCCAGGAGTTTGAAACCAACCTGCCAACATGGTGACACCCCATCTCTACTAAAAACACAAAAATTAGCTGGGCATGGTGGCACATGCCTGTAACCCCAGTTACTCAGGAGGCTGAGGCAAAAGAATTGTTTGAACCCAGGAGGTAGAGGTTACAGTGAGCCCAGATCGCACCACTGCACTCTCAGCCTGGGCAACAGAGTGAGACTCCAACTCAAAAACAAACAACCAGGCCGGGCGCAGTGGCTCACGCCTGCAATCCCATCACTTTGGAAGGCCAAGGTGGGCGGATCACAAGGTCAGGATATCGAGACCATCCTGGCTAACACGGTGAAACCCCGTCTCTACTAAAAATACAAAACAATTAGCGGGGCGTGGTGGTGGGCGCCTGTAGTCCCAGCTACTTGGGAGGCTGAGGCAGGAGAATGGCGTGAACCCAGAAGGCGGAGCTTGCAGTGAGCCAAGATTGCACCGCTGCACTCCAGCCTGGGTGACAGAGCAAGACTCCGTCTTAAAAAAATAAAAAAATGGACCCAAGCTCGGATTGCCAGGCCCCTGAACATTGAACTTGGCTCCTTCAGAAATCTCCTAAGATCAGGCTGAACCTCAGGGGCTGGGACAGAGCTGAGCCCAGCAGTGGGGTCCGGGGACTTCTGCTGCAGGGAGGGGACCAGAAGCTGCAGGGTGAGAACCCAGCATGGTCTGAATCTTGTGAACTCATCCCTGAATCTGGCGCTTTTTTTGTTTGTTTGTTTGTTTGTTTGTTTGTTTGTTTGTTTTTGAGATGGAGTCTCACTCTGTTGCCAGGCTAGAGTGCACTGGCGCCATCTCGGCTCACTGCAACCTCTACCCCCTGGGTTCAAGCGATTCTCCTGCCTCAGCCTCCTGAATAACTGGGACTACAGGCGCACGCCACCATGCTCGGCTATTTTTTGTATTTTTAGTAGAGACAGGGTTTCACCATGTTGGCCAGGATGGTCTCGATCTCTTGACATCATGATCCACCAGCCTCGACCTCCCAAAGTGCTGGGCTTACAAGCGTGAACCACGGCACCTGGCCTGAATCTGACCTTTGAATCAGGTCTCTCCTGAAGCTGGCATTGCCCTTTCCAGAACTTCAGAGCAACGTGATGCCTACAGTCCTCTTGGCTTTCCCAGCTGCCTGGGTCTTACCCAGGCTTGGCCACCTGTGACTTAATTGTGGCTCCTGTCTCCAGAATAAATTAGAGAGATGGACAAGACCTGTCTTAACCTCCTTTTGCTTTGTTTTGTTTTTCTTTTACTTTGAGACAGAGTCTCGCTCTGTTGCCCAGGCTGGAGTGCAGTGGTGAAATCTCGGCTCGCTGCAACCTCCACCTCCCAGATTCAAGCCATTCTCCTGCCTCAGCCTCCCCAGTAGCTGGAATTACAGGCACCCACCACCACGCCCAGCTAATTTTTGTATTTCAGAGACCCTATTAACAATTCAAGATAGCCAGGCATGGCAGCATGCACCTGTAGTCCCAGCTACTCTGAAGGCTGAGGCAGGAGGATCGCTTGAGCCCAGGAATTCCAGGCTGCAGTTTGCTATAATCCCACCACTTCATTCCAGCCTGGGTGATAGAGCAAGACCCTGTCTCTAAAAAAATAAAAATAAAAATAAAAAATAAAAAAAATTCAAGGCTCTGATAAGTCCTGCAAGATCATCGCCTGTCTGACTTTGTGTTTCCTAGGCTTCTTGGATCCAGAAGCTTTTCCCCCTCCCAAAGTAATAGTCGATGGAGCATCACTTGGGAAACACATCCGAAATGCAGAGGGCATCCTTCCAGAGTTCCGAGGAGGAAAACAGGAGTTGGAGAAGCATCTTGCTAAGGAGGCATAGAAAGCAGGGGATACTGGAGATCCACGAAGGCTCAGCCTCTCTCAACCTCCAGAAGCCCCCATCTCCAGAGCCACTGTCCCCAGAAAAGGTGTCATTGAGCAGAAACCTCAGAGAAGGGGCAAGATCCCTTAGCTGTCTAAGAGACAGCCTCGGGTAGGCTGGTGCACCCAGCCAGCAAGGGAATGACGGGCATCTCCCAGCATGCTCAGGGGAAGAAGGTACAGCCTGGTCCTCTGGTTGGACTTGAATTCTCAGACCAGCTCATCTGTCTACACCTGACTCCCCAGCTCTGCACAGCAGGACATCCGACATCTGTCCACTCCCCCTCCCCTGATTCTGTCCTGTCCTAGCTCTTCTGCATCTGCCTAGGGTGTGAGATGACCCCTTAACCCCCCACCTGGGGGCTTGGAGGCTCCCGTCCTCTTTGGAGTGGAGGGGAGAAAAAAAACTCCTGCCTCAGCTCCCTCCCGCCTGCTTAGACTCTTGGCTGCCTTCTGAAGCTAGACAATACAGGGAAATGTTTGCACCCAAACAACTTTGCTGCATCAGGAACTGCTTGACCCTGCCCAGGAAAGTAAACTCCTAGAGCTCCACCCTTCTGCTCCCTCGGTCTGCAAACCAGGGATCAAGGCCGGAGGGGCAGCCCAGCAAGGGGTTATCAGAGCCAAAGGGGTCACAGGCGTCCCAAGGTGGGCAAGAGGGGAAAGCTCAGGGGTTACCTCTCTCTAGGGACCCGGGCTTGCCTTCCTGGCTAATTCAGAAAAGGAGTTCTCTCCTTGACCGTGAAATATGCAAAAGCCAGATTGCCAGGATTTTTCTGGAGATCTGTGGCTCTGAATTTAATCTGGCCTAAAGATAATGAAAATAGCACTTTGACTTGATTTGAAAAATGTATTAATTCATTCCACAAGCATTTGCTGCTCTTGGGTTCTGTGCCAAGCCTAGCATTGGGCACTGGAGATCCAGTGTGGGTCAGCTAAACGCTGCCCTGGAGAGACCCACGGTCTAATGAGGGGAAGAGACACACAGTGGAATCGGAGGGCAGGGTCTCTGCTTGGTCCCCAGCTGGAGTTCCCCCTGGGAAATGCCAACCTCGGCTAAACTAAAGGCTCGGGAGATTGGCACACACATGGCTGGGACAGGTTAGGGGGCCTGTCACCAAATGCACCTGCAGCCGTGTGACCGCCCTACCATGGAAACTATAGGGTCAGTGCATAGTTTGCAAAACCGGAGGTCCTGTCCCCATATTCAATAAAGACTCCAGTGCCCTCCAGGGTCCCCTCCCGGCAGCCCTTCCCTTCCTCTCTGACGGGAAGTCCCTTTGCCAACCTCAACACAGCCCTGAGGTGATGAACATCAGCTGTGAGCCAACAGACCATTGAGAAAAGTAACACGGGGTAAGAGAAGATCGGCTTCTCCTGGCTTGTGGGCACAAACACAAATACGTGGACACTCCCAGAGGATGACCTCCGGGCATTCCTGTGCATTGACCTTTGGGACATGTCAACTTCCCGTTTCCAGCAGCGCGGTGTGGAGGGGAGGGAGAACCCGTGAAACAGTCAGACAATGACTGCCCACCCCACCCAGGCTTCCAGCTCAATCCTAGTGGAGCTCGGACCGTCTTAACCTTTGGGGACATCAAGCATGAGGTGGAAGGGGCCAGGAAGATGGAGAGCAGGAGGCCAGGGGCGGCTAAGGTCAAGACAGTCAGTCTGTTTGTCACGGCCCCTCACGCCCACCTTGCCCGTGTGCCAGAGACTGTGTGTTTTCGTCTTTTTCTTGGAGGGGGAGGGCTGCGGCTCAGAGCTTTGAGTGATGAGTTAAGTGACAATGAATTTGAACCACATGGAGCCCGGGCTTAAGGGGAAAGTGTTTTGGTGAAATGCAGCTGGGATTTCATCAGCCCCCACCCCCCAGACAGTACAAAAATAGTCCAGGCCAGGCAGGCTGTGACCCACAGGCCTGGCCCAATTTCGCCACCCTCTGTCCCAGAGAAAGGCTCGGAGTGGCCTCTTTCCCTCGATCTGGGTTTCGTAATCTGCCTTGTTGTTTTGGTTGCCGGTTTGTTGATGGGCTGGGTTTGTCTGGGAGAATTTGCTCCCTCTGGAAGAGAGGGTGACGCCGGGAGACCCTCTCTTACTGTTTGTAACAAGTCCCCTTGGGGTGTCGAGGAGGGGCCAGAGCTGGCCTTGCTGGCCCCAGGCGGGGAAAGAGTGACATAGTCACAGCTTGGGACCCAGACCAGCTCAGGGAGCCCTGCAACTTTGGGGATGTGGGTGGGTCATGTGTGATGGGGCAAGAGGTGGACTCACTCAAGCAAGAGCTGAAAGGTCTATCACCCTCTCAAAGCCAGCTCCACCCTTCAGAGGGAGAAACTGAGGCAGAGGCAGGGTATGAGTGATCCCAGGCACTGGAATCTGTTAACAGCACGGAGGAGGCATCCGGAAGTGTTTGTGGGTTGAGAAAATGACAAAAGTCCTTTGCACTCATCCCTCTCAGCTGAGCCCAGGAAGGAAAGGAAGGCAGGGTTCCCTGAAACCCCCACCCCAGGGCACACCGGAAGGTGGACAGGCCCCACCTCCCTAAGCCCCACCTCCCATCATCTCCTTCCCTCCTTCCCCAGATGTGAATGGTGGTAGCCACTCCTGAAGCCACCTCCCCGGGTTGGGATGAGGGGAGGAACCGTGCCCTTGCAGGCTGGTGGCAGCAGGACCACAGAGCGGCAGCTCCCAGAGGGAAAGAGAAGCACCCGCTATGAGGCCTGGGGGTGCTGGGATGGGGAGCCTAGGTTAGCCTAGGGTAACAGGGCCACTGATTTGACAGTCAAAAGTCACGTCCAGGCCAGGCGCGGTGGCTCACACCTATAATCCCAGCACTTTGGGAGGCAGAAGTGGGCAGATCATTTGAGGCCAGCAGTTTGAGATCAGCCTGGCCAACATGACGAAATCCCGTCTCTACTAAAAATAGGAAAAATGAGCAAGGCATGGTGGTGGGCACCTGCAATCCCGGTGACTCTGGAGGCTGAGGCAGGAGAATCGCTTGAATCAGGGAGGCAGAGGTTGCCGTGAATCAAGATCACACCATTGCACTCCAGCCTGGGCAACAAGAGCGAGACTCAAAAAAAAAAAAAAAAAAAAAAAAAAAAGGAAGAAGAAAAAGAGTCACATCCAGAAACTCGACCCATCCTGGCTACCTAGAACAAGGCTGAGTCTTGCCATCTTGTCCGTTGGTATCATGTGTGACAATCCCCGAGTGAGTGCAGCCGCAGGGACACAGGTGTTCAAGGCCGTTTTGAGAACTAGTCTCCCGTCTCACAGGACTCAGGCAGGACACATCCTCCTGGGTGACCGACCAGAGCACCGAGGCCCAGAGACACACACTCCTGGGGACCAGGGGTGGAACAGGGCAAGTGGCCCTTAAACACTGCCAGACATGTGCCTTAGGACCATAGCAAGAGACATCAAGGATGACTCAGACTGACCCGGGTTGTCCATCCGTACTCAGGCCCACAGGGTGGGGCGAGGGACCAGGAAGGGCCACCCTGAGAGACTGTGGGGGTAGCCAGACTGGCTGGGGGTAAAACCAGAGCCTTCTGCCCAGCACCAGGCAGGGATACTGAACCCGTCACCCCAACTCCCTGCCCAGGGGCCAAACCAGCAGCTTCCTCCTCATGCCAAGTTCAACAGTGTAAAGTCAAGTTAATCTCAGCCTTACCAGAGTCACAGCACTTTGGGAGGCCAAGGTGGGAGGATCGCTTGAGGCCAAGAGTTCAAGACCAGCCTGGGCAACATAGCAAGACTGCATCTTTACAAAAAAAGAAAAAAAAAAATTAGCCAGGCGTGGTGGTATGTACCTGTAGTCCTAGCTACTTAGGAGGCTGAGGCCAGAGGATCACTTCAGCCCATGAGTTGGAAGCTGCAGTGAACTATGATCGTGCCACTGCACTCCAGCCTGGGTGACAGAATAAGTTTCCAAAAAGAAAAATAAAGAGCCGGGCATGGTGGCTCATGACTGTAATCCCAGCACTTTGGGAGGTCGAGGCAGGCAGATCACCTGAGGCCAGGAGTTCGAGACCAGCCTGGCCAACATGGTGAAACCCCGTCTCTAATAAAAATACAAAAATTAGCTGAGTGTGGTGGTACATGCCTGTAATCCCAGCTACCTGGAGAGCTGGGGCATGAGAATCTCTTAAACCTGGGAGGCGTAGGTTGCAGTGAGCCAAGATCATGCCACTGAACTCCAGCCTGAGTGACAGAGCAAGACTCTGTCTCAAAAACAAAACAGAAAAAAGAAAAAGAAAAAAACCGTCTCCACTGACCCCATCAGGCCACAGCTCCCCAGGGAGAGCCAGGCCCCTAGGACCTCAAGACAGGGCCCATGTTGGTCCTTCCTGACTCAGTCTCCCCATGCAGGGCCGGGCCAGAGCACCTCAAAAGCACACAGGAAGCATGGCCGAGGCGCCCCCTTTCTCCCCGCCTCTGCCCCCTGCCCCAGGGACCCCAGGACCCAGCCCGTATGGAAAGCCCTGCTGGCCTGGCCGCCTTCCCTGCTCTTGCTACCCGGAGAGTTTCTGCTCCCTCCACTCCATTGTTCTCCCAGCACTGCCGACCCCCTCCGCTGCCCTTGGCCCTGGGCCAGCCCCCACAGGCCAGGCTGAGCCCAGCTGAGGCACAGGGACATCACGCCAAGGCTCTGGGAAGCCTGATCCCACACCTGGAGTTTGGGGAATGCGGGAAGTTGCCTCTCAGCCCTCTTGGCTGAGGTGTGAATTAGGGGCTCAGTGGGGCAGCACCACAGAGACACACCAATGGAATCGGAGGGCAGGGGGCTCTGCTTGGTCCCCAGCTGAAGATCCCCCTGGGAAATGCCAACCTTGGCTAAACTAAAGGCTCGGGAGATTGGCACACACAGACTGGGATGGGCTAGGGGACCTGTCACCAAATGTACCTGCAGCCGTGTGGCCGCCCACCATGGAAACTACGGGATCAGTGCATAGTTAGCAAAACCAGAGGTCCTGTCCCCATGTTCGATAAAGACTCCAATGCCTCCTGGGGTCCCCTCCCGGCAGCCTTTCCCATCCCCTCTAATGGGACATCCCTTTGCCAACCTCAACACAGCCCTGAGGTGATGAAGTCACCTGCACTGGAGTCCCAGCTCTGCCACTTCTCAGCTATGTAGATACATGACTTTGCCTCTCTGAGCCTCAGTTTCCTCATCTGTAAAATGGGGATGACACCGGGGCCTTCCAGCCAAGGGTGTTGTGGGGAGTATGTGGGTTATCACATCATGTAGACGTCCTCTCTGTGTGCCTGGCACGAAGGAAGGGCCTCGTGAAGAGCACCTCTCAAGCTTCCTAGAAAAGACTGGGGACTCTGGGTGACGAGAGAGGTTGCTAGAGCATACCTGCGGATGGAATGAGATGGGAAGGTCCATCAGGGTGGTCCAAGGATGATGCCAATGGCCCCAGGATGCTTTCTGCTCGTTCTGTCTCTGTAGGTCCGCTAGCAGGTCAGACAGCTACAGAGGGAAGCCCCCTCACACACACCAGGGGAGACCCCTAACCCCAGCCTTGGAAGCCCTGGTGATCATAAAAACAATTAGCCAGGTGTGGTGGCACATACCTTTTAGCCCCAGGTACTCAGGAGACTGAGATGAGAGGATCACTTGAGCCCAGGGGTTTGAGACTAGCCCTGGGCAACATAGCAGGACCCCATCTCTATAAAAATTTAAAAATTAGACAGGCGGCCGGGCGCGGTGGCTCAAGCCTGTAATCCCAGCACTTTGGGAGGCCGAGACGGGCGGATCACGAGGTCAGGAGATCGAGACCATCCTGGCTAACACTGTGAAACCCCGTCTCTACTAAAAAATACAACAAAAAAAAAAAACTAGCCGGGCGAGGTGGCTGACGCCTGTAGTCCCAGCTACTCGGGAGGCTGAGGCAGGAGAATGGCGTGAACCTGGGAGGCGGAGCTTGCAGTGAGCTGAGATCCGGCCATTGCACTCCAGCCCAGGCGACAGAGTGAGACTCCGTCTCAAAAAAAAAAGAAAAAAAGACTTCGAGACCAACCTGGACAACGTGGTGAAACCCCGTCTCTACTAAAAATACAAAAATCAGCCAGGCATGGTGGCGTATGCCGATAATCCCAGCTACTCCGGAGGCTGAGGCAGAAGAATTGCTTGAACCCGGGAGGTAGAAGTTGCAGTGAGCCGAGATCGCACCACTTCACTCCAGCCTGGGCAACCAGAGTGAAACTCCGTCTCAAAACAAAACAAACAAAAGTGTGGAGGTACCCAGGCTTTGAAGTCAGACCCTCTGGTTTGAATCCCAGGCAGCACCCTCACCTCAGGATCAGCTGTTCCCCCAGGAGACTGGGCCACAGTGGGTGGGCTCTCCAAGGTTGACCTCTTGGCCCTGCACAGCCCCAAACTCCCACCCTTTAGAAGAACCAGGGGAACCCAGCTCCATCCCTGGCCACTGGGACCAGATCATGCAAAGCCCATCTTTGTTTGACTTTGGAAGGCTTGATAAGGCAGGGCACTGCCCTTCCGCACCTGGACACCTCGTCTGATGGCCTGGGGGAGACAGGACAGATGGCCCTGGTAACTCAGCCAGTTCTGCTTCTCCCCCTGGGCAGAGCCCAGGGACATCACCTCTGAGGACCTCAGTGCCATCCCTCTCTCTGTCTGGCTCTGTCTACCTCCGTCTCTGCTCCTTCTGTCTCCCCCACCCCACCCCAACTTTCAGAGAGTTCGAAGGAGCAGCGGTCAAGGACACAGATTTGACCAGGCATGGCGGTTCATACCCATAATCCCAGCACTTTGGGAGGCCAAGGCAGGAGGATCGCTTAAGTCCAGGAATTTGAGACCAGCCTGGGCAGCATAGTGAGACCCCATCTCTTTTTTTCTTTTTTTTTTTTTGAGATGGAGTCTCACTCTGTCACCCAGGCTGGAGTGCAGAGGTGTGATCTCGGCTCGCTGCAATCTTCGCCTCCCAGGTTCAAGTGATTCTCCTGCCTCAGCCTCCTGAATAGCTGTCACTACAGGCATCTGCCACCACACCCAGCTAATTTTTGTATCTTTAGGAGTTTCACCATGTTGCCCAGGCTGGTCTTGAACTCCTGAGCTCAAACGATCTGCCCACCTCAGCCTCCCAAAGTGCTGGGATTACAGGCATAAGCCACTGCATCCAGCCAAGAGATTCCATCTCTTAAAAAAAAATCATATATATATATAAAAGCCAGGTGTGGCAGCTTGCACCTGTAGTCCCAGCTAATCAGGAAGCTGAGGCAGGAGGATTGCTTGAGCCCAGAAGTTCAAGGCTGCAGTGAGCTATGATCATGCCACTGCACTCTAGCCTGGGCAACAGAGACCTTGTCTAACAAAAGGAGGTGGGGGACACAGACTTTGGAGCCAGACTTCCCAGTTTGCATCCCAGCTCTGCTACCCAATAACCAAGCAGAACTTAAGCCTCAGGTTCCCCATCTGTAAAATGGGTTACATGGTAACAACAGTGCCTCCCTCCCAGGGAGACTGGAACGAGTTAACACAAGCAAAGCCCTCAGAACAGTATCTGGCCCATAGCGAATATTTAATAAATGCTAGCCCTCATTATTTTTTATTTGTGTCTTCATCCTGCATGTTTGCTGACTCAAATTTTCCATGGGTAAGGAGGTACAGGAGAAGGCATGGGGCTCTGTGGTTTGAATTGCCTGTTGCTCCAGGCCTCCGGGCTGCAGGCTAAAACAATAAAGAACTTCTTTCAGTCGGAGCCAATGATGCCTCGATAAAGCTTGACCACAGGATGCAGGATTGCCAGGCTCTGCAAACACACCCCAGGTCTCAGAGGCTGGCCCAGCACCAGAGCTGAGACCATTCGGGCAAGCAGGCAGCAAGGTCCCTAGTTCCAGGCCACGGGCTGTGGCCGTCCCCTGCTTCCCTCCTTACCCCCACTCACCCCAACCCTGCACGCCAAATCTCCGGCCTTCACCCCAAGGCTATTCACATCCCCTATCCTAGGAGACTGAGAATCTGGGAAGGCAGCATTACAGAATTCTTGAATCTTGGAGTTACAATGCTTTAGCGTAGTGCTAGGAGGTTGCCTCACACAGCCTCAGGCTCCTTGCAAGAATAACCTCTGCTGGCCATGTTCAGTGGCTCACGCCTGTAATCTTAGCACTTTGGGAGGTCGAGGCAGGCAGATCACCTGAGGTCAGGAGTTCAAGACCAGCCTGGCCAACATGGTGAAACCCTGTCTCTACAAAAAATTAACCAGGCGTGGTGGCGTGCGCCTGTAATCCCAGCTACTCTGGAGGCTGAGGCAGTAGAATTGCTTGAACCTGGGAGGCAGAGGCTGCAGTGAGCCGAGATCGTGCCATTGCGCTCCAGCCTGGGCGACAAGAGTGAGACTCCATCTTAAAAAAAGAAAAAAAAGAAGAGAAGAGAAAAGAAAAGAATAACCTCTGCCATTGCCATGTTCCTAACAGAGAGCAGTCCCACCAGCTTGGATCCCTCCATGACGGGGAGCTCACTACCACAACTGTGACTTAAGACTCCCACATGCCTTTAGCTCACGTGCTTTAGCTCACATGTCCCTAGTGAGGTCAGAGGGGCCTACAACCCCACTGAAGAGGAACCTGTCCATGCCACCACCAGGCAGTTCCCATGGGTGTCTTTGCCAGGCCGTCCTTTGTGCCTGAGATGTTCATTTCTTCCAGAAGATGCCCTTGGGTGACCTCGTCCTCAGGCTTCCGTCTCTTAGTCTGGGGCCCCTGGGGGCACATCCAGCCTCTACCCTGCCGAGCACGGGTGTTGGCAGGGAAGCAGGGAGAAGAAGAGAGGATTCCTGGGAAGGGACAGCAGGGCTGGTTGTGTGAAGTGAGTTTCGTGATGGGGACCCAGTGCAGTGCCCCGCCCTCCAACAGTTGGTGGCACCCCCTGCCGTGCCTGAGGCATCCCAGGAGGGCGTGGGCAACCAGGCGATCCAGGGGGGCTCAGAGGCTTTTTCAAGTGCTGCCAAGGGGCTGCCAGGTGTGTTGGTGCAGAGTGACTGCTGTCACCAGCCCTGGCAGGGGACATGTGTCCAGATTATGTCTAAATTAAGCTGTTCCCCAGGCAGCACCCAGGAGAAGCCGCATAGCCCTCTGCGCTCGGGACCCTGCCTCAGGACAGGGAACCCAGGCAGCACCGACTCCAGACCCAGCTAGGCACGGGAAGAGGCGGGGTGACCACAGGGCCCCAGCTGTCCAGATGTGCAGCCAGCATTCTGCCGTGGAGACGGGGCGGAGCTGCCGCGAGGGGCCCAGATGGGCCGCGTTAACCTGGGAACAGGCTCTTCGGGGCCCAGATGCTCTATGTTTAGCCGGCTAGCTGGTTTTGGTCTCCAGATGTGGGCCTGGGGTGAGGGGCGGGACACAGATCCAGATGCATGTACTATATGCAGGCGAAGCTGCAGGGCCCAGCTGCAGCACCCAGGCCCAAGGGCTCCCCCATCGGGCACTTCTCCAGCATCCCAATCCATACTTACTGGCCCCTAGGCTAAGAGGGGTTCAAGGTTCACTCAGGCTCGGAAGCTGGCACAGCCCACAGGCACCCTCATGGCAGGAACAGGGACAGAGCCCAGGGACCTGCCCAATGCCACACAAGCCAGGGACAGGCAGGACCCCCAACAGGAGTAGAGAGTCTGGGGTCCCTCCAGTCACAGGCAGCTGCAGATGAGGGGTCTGGGGAAATGCCTTCTTCTCCCTAACCCACACAGACACTCTCAGACACTCACAATTAAGTAATCTGGACAGCCCTGGCCAAGCAGTGGGAGGAGGAGCTGCATTCACGGTGGAGGAGAATTCCCAGGGGACACAGTCCTGCCCCAGGGGGATCTCAAAGAATCCAGCCTTGTCCTGGGGGCCCCACCCCTCATCCTCCTCCTGTTCCACCCAGAGAGTGCAAGAGCCCTGCTAGGTGGAGAACTTGGGGCTGCCACTGACCCCCCAATCCCAGGCACTTTTGGGGTCTCAAGTCCCCAACCCCAAGCCAAGGTGGTCAAAGCCGAAGAGGGGTGAAGGAAGAGAAGGCACTACCACTGCTAAGTAGGCACTGGACTGGGGCGCTGGAGAAAGCCTCCAGAGGGATCCCAGACACGACGGCTTCCCGGGTGCCCAGCCATCCTCACCCATCTAGCACAGATGTGGGGAGCAGCTGGGGAAGCCCAGAGACCCCTGCATTAGCCCCCAACATGGTCCTGAGACCCTGTAGCCTCCCCCTCCTGCCACCCAGAGGGCTCCATCCTAGAGAACCCCAAGTCTCCTAGCAGCCCCCTTCTCAATACCAACAGCTGCCCAAGGTCTGCAGCCTCTTCCCAGCACCCTCCATCGGCCCCTAGAAGTGCAGCCAAGAGTCCGGGCGCGGTGGCTCACGCCTGCAATCTCAGCAGTTTGAGAGGCCAAGGTGGGCGGATCACCTGAGGTCAGGAGTTCGAGACCAGCCTGGCCAACATGGCGAAACCCTGTCTCTACTAAAAATACAAAAATTAGCCGGGCATGGTGGCGGGGCGCCTGTCATCCCAGCTATTTGAGAGGCTGAAGCATGAGAATTGCTTGGACCCAGGAGGCAGAGGTTGCAGAGAGCCGAGATCATACCCCTGCACTCCAGCCTGGGGGACAGAGCAAGACTCTGTCTCCAAAAAAAAAAAAAAGCAGTGCAGCTGAGAAGGCAGAGACCCAGGCACAGGGCAGGAATGCAGCAAAGCCCCTTGTCCTCTAAGTTTCAGTCCCGTGACTGTCCAGCGGCCCCAGCTCTGGACTCTGAGACAGGAAGTCATCATGGCCACAGCGGTCACCGGTCAGGGTCAACGATCAGGTCCACCTGACCATAGGGCAGCCTAGCAGGGGAGGGGCGAACAGGCACAGCTACTCTTGGGGCCGTCGGGCATCTTGCCAGCTCCTTCTCACCCTGTCGGGGCAAAGCAGCTCAGGAGAGAGACAACAGGACCGGCACAGTCTGGCCTGGGTGGGAAGGCTGGCTGGGGAGCTGGATTGAGGCGAGAAGCACTAATAGGTTATGTCAGGCGAGCGCTCTGGGGAAGGGGCCGCGCCTCTCAGCTCTGGCAGCCCCACCTGGGGCCTGAGCCCAAGAGCTGGGGCCTGGAGAGAGGCGCTGGCTCGGTGCTGAACCCAGCGTGCAGACCGGGGAGCGGGGAGGCAGGACAGAAGTGAGCCCCCCATCCCCTGCCAGGCCTGGGGCAGTAGGGCGGCTGGTGATAGACACAGAGACCCCTCTGGTGGGCTAGGCAGGTCCCAGGTGACAGAGGCCACCCATGCTTACATGATGGGCCTGGGCTTGGTGGAGAGCGAAGCTCCAGGGATGGGACCTGCTCAGGAGAACCCTCTTATTATGTATCCCCTCATTTCCTCTTCTGTCCAGTCCCCCCATCCTGGGCGCCAGGATCCCATCCCCAAACCCTCCCGACCCTGATCTCTCCCCTAAGCTCCCGCTGCTCTGGGTGGACTTTGCCAGCCCCTCCCCCATCCTCCAGTGTGCACTCTGACAGCCCCTAACACCACAGCCTTTCCTGGGGTTGGGATGAGGTCAGGATGAACCGGGGGATAGGGAGAGGCCTGCAGATGAACCCCTCTCCAGGGAATGTGGGTTCCAGGAGCTCTGGGAGGTAGAGAAGGTCTCAGAACAAAGGGGGGTCAGGAAAGGGCCAGGGCCTGCGGGCAGACTGAGGAGGGGGCCCCTTACAACCATAGCGGGGCAGCCAGGGCCTTGTGTGTCTTGGCGAAGCGGGACCCCTGGCCCGCCAGGTATGTAACAATTCCAGCCATTTCCTGCCCTATTAATGAAAAAGGGACTGATATAAATACACGCTCAGCATAAATAAATACAGGCCAGGCCCGGGACTGCATAGCAGACAGATTGCGTGAAGCTGCTGGCCGGCCTTGCAGCCAGCTCCCCCCACCCTGCCCGTGCCCCCTCCACCCCCTGACACCGGCCACCACTTGTTTTCCGCCAGCAGGCCAGGGCCCCTCCATGCTCACAGGCCTGAGACAGACGGACTGACTGCTCCCACCCCAGGCCTCAGAAGCTGCAGCCCCTGGGAAGGCGGCAGGCCTGGGAAATGGGGAGCCAGGGAATGGGGTTCCAAGAGCCTCCCATAGCTGCCCTGAGTGGGGACCGCACATGCACAGACCAGGCAACAGCCCTGTGACATCTGGGGTGCTGTGATTATACCCTGATCACAGGAGGGGAAACTGAGGCTCTCAGGGTTCAGTAACTCGCCAAAGGTTACACAGCCAAGAGGTTGTGGATCCAGCATCCAAACCCAAGGCTCTCTGATCCCAAGGCCTCTCCTGTGCCTACCATTGTGAGTGGCAGCTGAGGGGAGATTCTGGCCTTCTCCCTTTTCCCCAGGATGCCAGGGACCTTGGAAGGCCAGGGAAACTTCAAATCCTAGAAGAGACTGCAAAAGCAGCAGTAACTCCAGGACAGGGGAGTCGGGGAACCAGAAGTCAGCCAGTGTAGGGCCTTATCGGCAGGCTGCGTAGACAGAGGGGCTGCTCCTCTCCTGCCCCACCCCACCTCCTACCTGGGCATTCAGAAATAAGGCCTGGCATCGAAGAACCCCAAATGCTGACTCTCAGCCAGGCACAGTGGCTCACACGTGTAATCCCAGCACTTTGGGAGACCAAGGTGGGCAGATCACCTGAGGTCAGGAGTTTGAGACCAGCCTAGCCAATATGGTGAAACCCCGTCTCTACTAAAAATACAAAAATTAGCCGGGCATGGTGGTGCACACATGTAATCCTAGCTACTCAAGAGATCAAGGCACAAGAATGGTTTGAACCCGGGAGGCAGAGACTGCAGTGAGCCAAGATCACGCCACCACACTCCAGCCTGAGACCGTCTCAAAAAACAAAACAAAAACAAACCAAATGCTGACTCCCTTATCAGGGATCACCCCACCCATCCCGCATTGCACAGACATAGGAACCAAAGCCCAGAGCAGGCAAAGAGAGCCTAATCCAAGGTCACACCCAGTGATCTCGGCAGGGCAAAGGCAGAGGCACAGAATCCAAGCTTCTGTCCCCAAGCCCAGATCTTCTCTATGGGGCTTGGGCCACATCCTTGTCTGTCCCCACCTTCGCCCCAGACTGTTCTGGGGCCTCTTGTTTTCCTCCAGTCCCCACCTCAGCAATGGGCTGACATCACCTACTCCTGCACTCACGCTTCCCTGAAAGTTGTGTGTATGTCCTAGAATTCCAGTCGTGTTACCCCTCTGACCAGGCACTTATAGGTCCTTCCGGGTACATGTTCTGCCTCGTTGGCCAGATGGGACCTCTCAGATGTACCTCCTAGGGCAGGACAGGATTGCTGCTCAGACTTGGAGGAAGGGTCTGGAAGTTCACCCCATATCTACCCTGGGCTATAAGGGAGGCCCTCACTGAGCTGGGAACCTGAGTGGAGAAGGGCCACGTTCACACCACCACCCTCTGGCTTGGGAGTGGGTGAGAGGTGACTGCAAACACTCAAGAAACCATCCCTTCCCCTCTCAGCAGAATCACTCACCTGAAGGCTGAGTCTTGGGGATTGGAAGCACCACAGCTTGAGCTGGCACAGCAGCATGAGCCACCCATGCAGCAGGACCCTGTGTCCTTACTCACAGGTTAGGGGAGTGCTGAGATACTGGATAGGTTTCCCCTTTCCCCAGGGAGACAGATGGCTCTTCAACAGACTGGGTGGGTGAGTATGGTTGGTTCTGCGAATGAATGGATGGGTGGGTGGGTGGGTGGATGGATGGATGCATGAATGAATGTGTGAATGGGTGGATGAATAGGTGAGTGGATGGGTAGGCAGATGAGTGGGTGAATGGATGGGTGGTTGGGTGGATGGATGGGTAAATGGATCAGTGGATGGGTAGATGGATAGATGGATGGATGGATGGATGAATGGATGGATGGGTAAATGGATCAGTGGATGGGTAGATGGATGGATGGATGAATGGATGGATAGATGGGTGGATGGATGAGTGGATGGGTGGGTGGGTGGATGGATGAGTGGGTGGATGGATGGATGCATAAATGGGTTGATGAATGGGTAAATGAATGGATGAGTGGATGGGTAGACAGATGGGTGGGTGAATGGATAGGTGGGTGGGTGGATAGATGGATGGGTAAATGGATCACTGGTTGGATAGATGGATGGATGGATGAATGGGTGAATGGATGGGCGGGTGGGTAGGTGGATAGATAGATGCATGAATGGGTTGATGAATGGGTAGATGAATGGGTGAGTGGATGAGTAGGTAGATGGGCAGGTGAATGGACGTGTAGGTGGGTGGATAAATGGATAGGTAAATGGATCAGTGGGTGGGTAGATGGATGGATGGGTTGGGTATGTGGATGGATGGATGGATGGATGGATGGATGGATGGATGGATGGTTGGACAGATGGATGCATGAATGGGTGGATGAATGCATAGATGAATGGGTGATTAAACGGGTAGGTAGATGGGTGGGTGAATGGATGGGTGGTTGGGTGGATGGATAAATGGATCAGTGGGTGGGTGGTTGGAGGGATGGATGGATGAATGTGTGGGTTGGTGGGTGGATGATGTATGGATGGATGGATGGATGGATGGATGAATGGATGGATGAGTGGATGAGTGGATGGATGGATGGGTGGAGGGATGGATGGATGGATGTGTGGGTAGATGGGCAGGTGAATGGATGAGTGGATGATTGGATTGGTGGGTGGGTGGATGGATGGTTCTGTGGATGCCTTTGTGGGCAGGTGGATAGGTGGATGGATGAATGGCCAAGTGCATGAATGAATGGGTTCCTTGAAGCCTGGCTCACAACTGTTTCTCAAAGGAAGTTTCTAAATCTCTGAAATGTGAGGCCCTGGCACCCCCCAGAGGCCAAAGTCTCTAACTGCCCATCTCCCCTAAAACCCTGGGCACCAATACTTCTGAGAATCAGGGGCACGCACCTAGAGAAAGTTAGGGATTCTGGGAAGCAAAAAATCTAGAGACCCAGTGCTGGTTCTGCCCTTGACAGACTGTGACCTTGGGAAAGTTCAACCTTCTGAGGCTCAATTTTCTCAGCTGTAAATGGTGCTAATCAAACCTGATGCCTGTGTTGCTAGGAGATTTAAACCAGATTATGAGTAAATTGTCTGAGATGGTTGATATCTGGCCCATAGAAGATGCTGACAGAATGTAATTTCCTTCCCAGAGGCAGTCCTGGGCTCACATGCACGCACACACATGCACGTCATTCACACAACATCTCTCCAGCCCATTAGGGAAGAGGGAGTGAGACCGTAGGCCAGGCCAGACCAGGAGAGGCAGATGGGGATACATTTATGCTCTGGGAGTTTCTTGCTCTGACAAAACTAGTCCAGACTCCGAGTCCGAGGACCCCGATAGTGAGGGCAGCAAGGAAGACTCTGAGACCTCCTGGGGTTCAACCTCCTGGGCCTGGGCCAGCTGGGCCGTGTGTTCAAAGGCAGCCTGCAGCAGGTGGGAGGCCAGGCAGGTGGTCCAGGTGATGAGATAGGCCAGGTGCCAGGAGGTGAGGGCAGTCATAGTCTCCACCCACCAATACAGACGTCTCAGCTGTGCCAGGAGCTTCCTCACCACGCAGTTCATTTGCAAGGCCTGGAACAGGGAGACAGATGGGTGGGTGGCCCTTAGGAGCTCATAGGGTTACACTGCTCGGCTGTGGCTCCCCCACGCAAGCTCAATCAGCCCTGGCCACACACAACACCCCAGGTTTGCCCTCCACACCCCAGTCTCACCCCAAAACCACCCACCTTACTGAGCTGCCTGTCCGGTCTGAAGCAGTGGACCTTCTGACACACCCTCCAGGTCACTATCACCAGGAGCAAGGCCACCAACATCAGGCCGTGCAGACATGACAAAAATAGGTCTGTCCAGATGGCCACAGACAGGCCCAGCTGCTCCCAGGCACTGAGCAAGGCCAGGCCCAGGGCCCTGGTGCCGCCCCACATGCCAGCCCACATCAGCCTGGGTCCCTGTAGCACGAGCCACACAGGGACCTGGATCAGAGCCAGCCCAGCCCGGAGAGCCCGGCCCAGCGGGCAGGCTGCAGCTCCCAGAGGTAGGCGGGCCTGCCAGTTACAGGACCCCCGGGCCTCTTGGGCCAGCCCTGATACCCAGTGGTTGAAGAGGTTGATCTTGAGGAGCAGAAAATTATAGAGGTGATCTCGGTTCTGAACCAACTGCAGGAGAAGAGAGAGAGAGAATCATCACCCATCATCACCCTCCTGGGGCAGGAACCCCACTTTTTTTTTTTTTTTTGAGGCGGAATTTCCCTTTTGTTGCCCAGGCTGGAATGCAATGGTGCTATCTCAGCTCACTGCAACCTCCACTTCCCCGGGTTCGGGTGACTCTCCTGCTTCAGCCTCCTGAGTAGCTGGGATTACAGGTGCCCACCACCACGCCTGGCTAGTTTTTCTATTTTTAGTAGAGATGGAGTTTCACCATCTTGGTCAGGCTGGTCTTGAACTCCTGACCTTAGGCGATCCACCCACCTCGGTCTCCCAAAGTGCTGGGACTATAGGCATGAGCCACCGCACCTGGCCAGGATCCCCACTTTTGTTGTAGAGGTGAAGCTGCTGGACCACCTTGAGTCAGATCCCCGCCCCCTGAGGCCTCAGCTCCCTACATGTGCAAGATTGAACTCTGTCCACTTTGAAGGACTCCCTTCTGAGAAGGGAACATTAGAATGTGTTTCATATTATATTTGGGTTCCTTTCCATTGGATTTGGATTTTTTTTTTTTTTTAAGAAACAGGATCTCACTCTGTTGTCCAGGCTGGAGTGCAGTGACATCATCATAGCTCACTGCAGTCTTGACCTCCCACACTTAAGCAATCCTCCCATCTCAGCCTCCCAAAAAGCTGAGACCACAAGTGCATGTCACCATGACTGGCTAAAAATTTTTTTTTTTTTTTTTTTTTTTAAGAAATGGAGTCTTTCTATTATGCCCGGCTGGTCTTGAACTCCTAGGCTGAAGCAATCTTCCCCTCATTAGCCTTCCAAGTAGCTGGAGCTATAGGTGCATGTCACTACGTCCAGCTAATTTTGTTTTTTCTTTTTTGTAGAGGCGGAAGTCTTGCTAGGTTATCCAGGCTGGTCTCGAACTCCTGACCTCAAGCAATCCTTCTGTCTCAGCCTCCCTAAGTGCTGGGATTGCAGGCGTGAGCCACTACCTGGCCTCCATTGGATTTAAATGATTATTTACAATACTCCAGACTGAAGGAGGTTGCATGGCTATTATTACCATGTGAGGATCCCTTGCCCCAATCTTGTGGGCTTTGAACCCAGGTCACTTGTCTTCTTCTAAGTAGCTGGGCTTTGCCTCTGCACCAGTTGTCCTCTGGCATCAGGAGGGCTGCTGGGGGCAAAGGACAATGCCATTGGGGGCAGGGAGGTGTGAGAGACATGGGGCAGGGGCCACAGAATTCATGACAGACCTAATGAGAAGGGTGAAGGAGAGGGACCCAGAAAGACTTCAGATTTCCAGCCGGACACAGTGCCTCACGCCTATAATCCCAGCACTCTGGGAGGCCGAGGCAGGTGGATCACCTGAGGTCAAGAGTTCGAGACCAGCCTGGACAACCTGGTGAAACCCCATCTCTACTAAAAATGGAAAAAATTAACCAGGTGTGGTGGCGGACGCCTGTAGTCCCAGCTATTCGAGAGGCTGAGGCAGGAGAATGGCGTGAACCTAGGGGAGGTGGAGCTTGCAGTGAGCCGAGATCCCACCGCTGCACTCCAGCCTGGGCGACAGAGTGAGACTCCATCTCAAAAAAAAAAAAAAAAAAAAAACTACAAAAGTTAGCTGGGCATGATAGTGCATGCCTGTAATCCCAGCTACTTGGGAGGTTGAAGCAGGAGAATCGCTTGAACCCAGGAGATGGAGGTTGCGGTTTGCCAAGATCGTGCCACTGCACTCCAGCCTGGGTAACAGACTGAGACTCTGTCTCAAAAAAAAAAAAAAAAAAAAAGATTTCCAGATTTCTGATCTGGGTGGCGAGTTGGACAACAGTGTCTCCCATTCACTGAGATGAAGCGTGCAGGACTGGGGTGAGGTGGGGGAAAGCTGTTCTTGAGTCCTGGAGTTGAAAGATCCTTCATCAGAGCTGGAAAGCCCCCAGCCCTTGAGTGACATCAATCCACCCATCGGGACCCCCCATCCCCGTGTCCACAGGCCACCATCTGAGATTGGCTGCAAGCCCCCCACTCATGGGCTGGATTTGCAGAGCTTGGGGCATGGAGGTTGCAGTAAGCCAAAATCACGCCATCACACTGCAGCCTGAGTGACAGGGCAAGAGTCCATCTCAAAAAAAAAAAAACATGAATGGGCCGGGCACAGTGGCTCATGCTGTAATCCCAGCGCTTTGGGAAGCCAAGGCGGGCAGATCACAAGGTCAGGAAATCGAGACCATCCTGGCTAACGGAGTCTCTACTAAAAATACAAAAAAAAAAAATTAGCCAGGCGTGGTGGCGGGCGCCTGTAATCCCAGCTACTTGGGAGGCTGAGGCAGGAGAACTTCTTGAACCCGGGAGGCAGAGCTTGCAGTGAGCCGAGATCGCACCACTGCACTCCAGCCTGGGTGACAAAGCAAGACTCTGTCTCAAAAAAAAAAAAAAGATGGGAAAAACAATGATTCACTCATAGGAGTGACCCTCAATAGAGAAAACTCTGCCAGGTGCAGTGGCTCATGCCTGTCATCCCAGCACCTTGGGAAGCTGAGGTAAGAGGATCATGTGAGGCCAAGAGTTGGAGACCAGCCTGGGCAACATAGTGAGACACCATCTCTACAAAATACAAAAATTAGTCGGGCGTAGTGGTGCACACCTATAGTCCCAGCTACTTGGAGGCTGAAGGGGGAGGATTGCTGGAGACTGGGAGTTGGAGGCTGTAATGAGCTAAGCCGGCACCACTGTGCTCCAGGCTGGGTGATAGAGCGAGACCCTGTCTCTAAATAAAGAAAAGAAAAGAAAATTTCAGCACTGTAGTTTGGAGTGGGGCTTCTGGGAGCTGTCAGATTATTCTGGAAGGCAGGCAGATAACCTGGGAGCTGTCAGATTATTCTAGTTCCACTGGATGGGACAGGCAGGGCTTGGGTCCGGCAGCTCTGAGGTGGCTTTATAAAGGGCCTGGTGTGTGGTCCCCACCCCACTTACCCCCAGCCCCCACTCACCAGCACTGTGAGCCTTATAACCTGCAACAGAATCTCCAAAAGGCTGGATCTGACTGGAGGAACAGCCTCCATGTCTGGCCTCCCACTCCTCCTCTGGCTGGAAAAAGCAGGGTGACCTCACAAATGCCACAGGGTGGGGGCCAAGTTACCATGGGGACCCGATTGCCACCAGAGACTCCCCACCTTTACCTGGCTCCTGCTGCTCCACTGCTTCCTCTGAAACCTCAGTCCACGTCTGGCCCCAACAAGGCCAGGGAGGTCTTAGAGCAAAGCTTTCTTCGGGTCAGATTTTCCCAGATCTTGGAACAGGAATCAAGTGCTGCCTAGAAACGGGGGTTCATGCCTGTAATCCCAGTGCTTTGGGAGGCCAAGGTAAGAGGATCGCTTGAGGCCAGGAGTTTGAAACTAGCGTGGGCAACAACACAGCAAGACCCTGTCTCTACAAAAAAACAAAAAAATTAGCCAGTCATCGTGGTGCACACCTGTAGTCCCAACTACACAGGAGGCTAAAGTGGAAGAATCACTTGAGCCCAGATATAGAGGTTGCAGTGAGCCAGGATCACTCCAGCCTGGGTGACAGAGCAAAACCCTATCTCTAAACAAAGAAAAAAAATTGAAGTGCAAGGAGTTTATTTGGGGAGTAGCCCCTGCAAGCATCCATAGGAAGTCAGAAAGTGAGGCAAGTGGCCAGGCGCGTTGGCTCACGCCTGTAATTCCAGCACTTTGGGAGGCAAAGGTGGGTGGATCACGAGGTCAGGAGTTCGAAACCAGCCTGACCAACATGGTGAAACCCCGTTCCTACTAAAAATACAAAAAACTAACTAGCCAGGCGTGGTGGTGTGCGCCTGTAATCCCAGCTGCTCAGGAGGCTGAGGTAGGAGGTTTTTGGAACCTGGAAGGTGGAGGTTGCAGTGAGCTGAGATCACGCCACTGCACTCCAGCCTGGGTGACAGAGCAAGACTCAGAGGAAGGAAGGAAGGAAGGAAGGAAGGAAGGAAGGAAGGAAGGAAGGGAGGGACAGATGAGTTCATGAGGAGGGTTTGGGTTCAGACAACTGGGGCTGACCCCCAAAATCCCCTGGAAAATGGTGCAGAACACACCTCAGAGTCACCCCACCCAAGGAGCATGAATACTGGGGTATTTGTCTTCCATGACCTGTCTGCTTCCTGTTGGACATTAACTCCCCCTGAACCTCCGACCTCACCAGCACAAACACCAGAGAAAGCCCTCCAGCAGATGGTCAGGTGGGGGTCTTGCAGCAGGCGGCTCAAGCAATGTGCATGGAAACTGAGGCAGAGGACTCTGGGGTAGGGAGAGCAAAAAGGAATCCAGAACAAATAAACCCCTAGACATGTGATGATGGGAGCCCTGGGCTGAGGAATGGAGACAACAGATGCCAGAAATCTGTAGCAGGTACAACAGATAGAATTGGAGGATGTCAAGACCCAAGATGATCTGAGACGATGCCCACTTGCATGCTAACAAGTTAACCAGCCAGAGCTCCATGGCTGCCACAGGAAGACACGAGACTCCCAGGTCAGAGATCAAAGACAATGTTACTCATGGCAATAGCAGTGAACTGGAGTATTAGTACTTTCCATTCATTCCTTGAGCCCCAAATCCCACAGGGTGATGTGACAAGGGCCTGATGATGCCTGGCAGTATCTCAGGTGTGTTACAGGAGAGGTAGCCTGAGCTTAGGGAACTCAAATCTTTTCTTTTCTTTCTTTTTTTTTTTTTTTTTTTTTGAGATGGAGTCTTGCTCTGTCACCCAAGGCAGTGATATAATCTCAGCTCACCACAACCTGTGCCTCCCAGGTTCAAGCGATTCTCCTGCCTCAGCCTCCCAAGTAGCTGGGATTATAGGCGCCTACCACCATACCCGGCTAATATTTTGTATTTTTAGTAGAGATAGGGTTTCTCCAGGTTGGCCAGGCTGGTCTCAAACCCCTGACCTCAGGTGATGCACCCGCCAATGCCTCCCAAAGTGCTGGGATTCCAGGCGGGAGACACCTCGCCCAGTCTTCTTTTCTTCTTTTTTTTTGAGATGGAGTCTCACTCTGTTGCCCAGGCTGGAGTGCAGTGGCACCATCTCTGCTCACTGCAACCTCCACCTACCAGGTTCAAGCAATTCTCCTGCCTCAGCCTTCTGAGCAGCTGGGATTACAGGCACGCACCACCATGCCCAGTTAATTTTTGTATTTTCAGTTGGGACAGGGTTTCACCATATTGGCCAGGCTGGTCTTGAACTCCTGACCTCAAGTCAGGTGGCTCTGGTGATCCACCTGCCAGAGCCTCCCAAAGTGCTGAGTCACTGCCATAGGTATGAGTCACCACGCCTGGCCGGGGAACTCAAATCTTTTCTAATGAACAGTAAGCAGGGCTGCCTTTTGCCCCAGAAGGAGACACTCTATCTTCCAAGGTTGTCTGATACACAGATATCCTAGAAAAGAAAGTCCAGGGCAAAAGGCAATCCATTAGTGCCTCACTCATAAGACATACAGAAACATGAAAGACACAGAGAGAGTTGCATCCCAACAGAGGAATGAACAGGAAAAGATGTAAAGCAAGACAGGAGTCAGGGATACGCCCAACCCAGAAGACTCGAGTGAAGGGCAGATAGTAGTGCTGCCCACCAAGTGGGGGTAGGAAAAGAAGGAGTAGGTTTGGGGAGAGAGGCAAAGGAATTGCTGGGGGTCAGAAGGTGGTGGCTGAGCCGGGTGCAGTGGCTCACGCCTGTAATCCTAGCACTTTCAGAGGCCAAGGTAGGTGGATCACTTGAGGCCAGGAGTTTAAGACCAGCCTGGGCAGCATGGTGAAACCCAGTCTCTACTAAAAATATAAAACTTAGCTGGGCATAGTGGTGCACGCTTGTAATCCCAGCTACTCAGGAGGCTGAGGCAAGAGAATCTCTTGAGCCCGGGAGGCAGAGGTTGCAGTGAGCCGAGATCAAGCCACTGCACTCCAGCCTGGGTGACAGAGCAAGACTCCATCTCAAAAAAATAAAAAAGAAAGAAAGAAAGTGGTGGCTGAGACTGGGATTTGCAATTTGTTTTCCCTCCTCTCTTTGGTTTGCTGCCACCATCACCTGGCATCCCTGTCCCCAGAACTCCACCGCCACAGAGGCTGAGCTGCTATCTCCAGCCTCATACTGACCACACTTCCCATGGTCAGGGTGGGCGCTAGAGCAGAAGAGACCTCACTCTGCCCCACAGCCCCTACGGTGGCCCCATGGGAATGCTAGGCTCATGTCTCAGTCCTAGCTCTAGTCACCTGCCCTTCCCTACCCCCACCAAAGCCCTGGTCTTGGTTCCCAAGCTAGATTCCAGCCAGGGTTCTTTGTGGCTCTGTGGCTGCCCAGACCACAGGAACAGGTGCCCACAGAAGCCTGGATATCTAGTGTCAGAGGTCAGAAGCCTCTGCTGGGGAGTGAAACCAACTCAGGACATCCCCTAAGCTAACTGAAGCAGAGCAGTCCCAACTACGCAGGCCCACAAGCCAGAAACCCTGGGATCGCCTTCTCATCTTCCCGCCTTCTTACCTTCCTGCCAAGCCACTTCTGAAGGCAAGGACCGTGAACCTCCCTCACTGCTGTGTCCCATGCCTAGAACGGTGCCAGGGGCACAGAAGGAGCTCTGTGTAAATTTTTTGAATTAAGAAATGAAAGCTGGCTGGGCATGGTGGCTCACGCCTATAATCCCAACACCTTGGGAGGCTGAGGCCAGTGGATCACCTGAGATCAGGAATTCTAGACCAGCCTGGCCAACTTGGTGAAACCCCATCTCTACTAAAAATACAAAAAAATTAGCCGGGCGTGGTGGCGGGTACCTGTAATCCCAGCTACTTGGGAGGCTGAGATGGGAGAATTGCTTGAACCCGGGAGGCAGAGGTTGCAAGCAATGAGCCAAGATCATGCCCACTGCACTCCAGCCCAGGTGACAGGGCGAGACTCTGTCTCAAAGAAAAAAAAAAGAAAGAAAGAAAAGAAAAGAAGAAAAAAAACGACGGCTGGGTGTAGTGGCTCAGGTCTGCAATCCCAGCACTTTAGGAGGCGGAGGTGGAAGGGTTGCTTGAGCCCAGGAGTTTTAGACCAGCCTGGGCAATATAGCAAGACCCCATCTCTACAAAAAATTCAAAAAATTAGCCAGGCATGGTGGCACATAACTGTGGTCCCAGCTACTCAGGAGGCTGAGGCAGAAGGATCACTTGAACCCATGAGGTCAAGTCTGCAGTGAGCCGTGATTCCACCACTGCACTCCAGTCTGGGTGACAAAGTAAGATCCTGTCCAAAAATAAGAAAGAAATGAATAACGGCCTTACCTACCAGGTTGCACCTGAAGGCAGCAGGACCTGCTGTGGGAGAAGCCTCCGATGTAGATCAACTGGGAGCCTTGAACCTTCAGTCCAAAGCTTCCCCCTGCTCGCGCCCTTCTCTTTCTTATTCAGCACCAGGTTCAAGGCCATCCATGCACTATTGCTCTGTGCGGCCTTGGAGTTTCACTTTGCAGGGGAGCAGGGAGGACCAGGCGGGAAACCCCAGTTATCAGTAGCCGCTGCCTTGCACAACGCCAGGAGGGCGCCATTCACCGGCCTTTGCCCTTCTCCGCCGCAGGACCCAGGGTGAGAGGAGAAGCAGGAAGCCCACCTCTGACTTCTGCCAGCCCGGGTACCCATCGGCTCTCAGGTGCGCCCCCTGAGGGTGCAGGACTGCAGGGCGGCCGCGCGGGGGCAGCAGACACCGGGGCGCGCCTGGGCGCCCCGCGCGAGTGGGTGGAGAGTTCTGAACGACTCGCTTAGTCCCCAAGGCCTGCGAGGCCGGTTTCCTGGTAACAGCAAGGTCACGTCATCCCCAGGAGCTCGCCCTGTGCAGGTCTCGTCATGCCTGGGTTGCTGGAGGCAAAATCACAAAGAAATGGTCAGGACCAAAATCTTTTTTTATGTCATGTTCCTAAGTTAAAACTTCATTTTGTTTCAAATCTTCACTTTTTTTTTTTTT
>NC_045441.1:13058356-13063754 GCF_002776525.5 Piliocolobus tephrosceles | reverse complement strand
AGGAAGGAAGGAAGGAAGGAAGGAAGGAAGGAAGGAAGGAAGGAAGGGCCAGGTGGGTGGATCATAAGGTCAGCAGTTCAAGACCAGCCTGGCCGGTCTTGAATGGTGAAACCCCGTCTCTACTAAAAATACAAAAATTAGCCAGGTGTGGTGGTGGGCGCCTGTAATCCCAGCTACTCAGGAGACTAAGGCAGGAGAATTGCTGGAACTCAGGCGGCAGATGTTGCAGTGAGCTGAGATCGTGCCGTTGCACTCCAGCCTGGGCAACAGAGGGAGAGACTCTGAGAAAGAGAGAAAGAGAGAGAGAAAGGAAAGGAGGGAGGGAGGGAGGGAAGGAGGAAGGAAGGAAGGAAGGAAGGAAGGAAGGAAGGAAGGAAGGAAGGAAGGAAGGAAAGTTTGCCGAGAGTAGATTTTAAATGTTCTCACTGCAAACTAATGATGTAAGTATGTGAGGTGATGCATACGTTAAGTCATTCGACAATACATCCATATATCAAAACACCATGTCATACACCATAAATATGTACGGTTGTTCCTTGTCAGTTAAAAACAGGGAAAGGGAAAAAAATCAAACAACCCAATGGAATACAAGAGCAAAGCCATTCACAGAAAAGGAAACTCCAGGAGCCAATAAACTGATGGAAAGAGGTTCAACCTCATTAGTCATTAGGGAGGAATGCACATTGAAATCACAGTGAGATATGATCTCACCCTCATTTGCAAAAACAAAAAAAAGTCTACAGCACACGTGCGTTGATGACTCTGTAGGGTAACCAGAGCCTCGGACACTGCCTGTACCCTGACTCAATAGTGCCCTGCTGGTTTTTAGTCTCTGGGTGCCACTAATGGTAAGAATTGTATTAAAGAGGCTGGGTGCAGTGGCTCACATCTGTAATCCCAGCCCTTTGGGAGGCCAAAGTGGGAAGATCGCTTGAGGCCAGGAGTTGGAGACCAGCCTGGACCACAGAGACCCTGTCTCTAGGAAATATTTTTAAGAATTAGCTAAGCATGATAGTGCATGCCTGTAATCTCAGCCACTCAGGAGGCTGAGACAGGTGGATCACTTGAGCCCAGAAGGTTGAGACTGTAGTAAGCTAGGATTGTGACACTGCACTCCAGCCTGGGCGACAGAGTGAGACCTTGTCTCTAAAAAGAAAAAAAAAAAAAAGTATTGCACAAAGCTGCTCATTAAATACGCATGTGAAACTGAAGCAAGAGCCTAGCAAAACAATAATTACTCTTACTACATGCAATGTGCTCTTCTAATTTCTACTCATTCTATTTCACAACCAGCTGAATTGTTTTCACTACCCTCCAGTGGGTTAAAGCATTTCTTCCAGAAACTTCCACTTGTGAACAAAGAGACACGTGCATGGCAACGTTATTTCCTATCCCCAGGAAAGGGGAGATGTATCAACTGGGTGTGTCAGCTTGAGGCTTGAGGGATGACTAAGCGGTGGTGAAAATGAACCCAGTCCACAAGCATCAACACAGAAAGAGCTCATAAAGGGCAGGGCGTGGGGACTCACGCCGGTCATCCCAGCACTTTGGGAGGCCAAGGCGGGCAGATCACTTGAAGTCAGGAGTTTGAGACCAGCTGGGTAACTTGTTGAAACCCTGTCTCCACTAAAAAGACAAAAAATTAGCCAGGCTTGGTGGTGTGCGCCTGTAATCTCAGCTACTCGGGAGGCCGAGGCGGGAGAATCGCTTGAACCCAGGAGGTGGAGGTTGTAGTGAGCCGAGATCATACCACTTCACTCCAGCCTGGGCAACAGAGCAAGACTCCATCTCAAAAAAAAAAGAAAAAGCCACTGAAGCAGAGTTGAAGGAAGAGTGGGCAACATGGCAAAACCCCACCTCTACGAAAAATACAAAAAAAAAAAAAATTAGCTGGGTGTAATGATGCACGCCTGTAGTCCCAGCTGCTCGGGAGGCTAAGGTGAGAGGATTTTCCTGGCTGGAAAATAGTTCAAAGGCCCTGTGATAGCCTTGGCACTCTCCAGGAACAGCAGAGGCCAGAGTGGCAGAGCAAGGAAAAGAGACGCTACAGCCGAAGAGAGGAGAGAACTTGGATTTCAGGTTTTAAGCAGGTGGGTAACCTCAATTAGATGGATACTGTGAAAACGCCCCTCTGGCTGGGCACAGTGTGTTAACTATTGAAACGCTCGTGAAGAAATACGTGGGGAGTTATTACACTAGTCTCTTCTTTTGTGTGTGTTTGAGATTTTCTTCTTTTTTTCCTTTTAATTTTTTCAGACGGAGTCTCGCTCTGTCGCCAGGCTGGAGTGCAATGGCACGATCTCGGCTCACTGCAACCTCTGCCTCCCGGGTTCAAGCGATTCTCCTGCCTCAGCCTCCCAAGTAGCTGGGATTACAGGCATGTACCACCACACCCGGATAATTTTTGTATTTTGGGGAGAGACAGGGTTTCACCATGTTGGCCAGGCTGGTCTCGAACTCCTGACCTCATTCAGGGCCATTTGCAGAGATGGTCCCTGAGGAGGAGCAGATTTGGGAGTGGAAAGAATCACTCTCGAGTCTGGGCTCATTGCCAGACCTGTGGCCTCCAGGGAGATGTCAGTTTCACGGCTGGGTGAACAAGTTCAGAGTTCGGGGGAGAGCCAAGACTAGGAGTCACCAGTTTGGGAGTCACCCACAAATAAGCGGTATTTAAAACCATGGGACTAGATGAGATCACCTAGGAAGTGGGTGTAGACAGAGAAGGAGGAAGACCCAGGACAGAGCCGGGGGCCTCTCCTAAGCTTAGAGGTAGGAGAAGAGCGAGGAGGAGGCGGTGAAGATGAGGTAGGAAGAAAACTCCAAGGGAGGGAAGTTGCCATCTGGTCCTCAACAGCCCCACACCCCATCAGCACCAAGGTCACGCCTTCCTCCGCAGCCCCTGACTCTTGACACTCCAGCTCTTGCCAAGTAATTGCAACAGCCTCGGAACTTGCAGTTCACCCAGCCGGCTCTCCCCGCCGCCTTCTGGAGCCATTTTGGTAAAATGCAAATCTGAAGCCACAACTCCCATTGCACATTCAGGGTTAGAAAGCGCGTCCATGGCCGGGCGCGGTGGCTCAAGCCTGTAATCCCAGCACTTTGGGAGGCCGAGACAGGCGGATCACGAGGTCAGGAGATCGAGACCATCCTGGCTAACACAGTGAAACCCTGTCTCTACTAAAAATGCAAAAAACTAGTCAGGCGAGGTGGCGGGCACCTGTAGTCCCAGCTACTCCGGAGCCTGAGGCAGGAGAATGGCGGGAACCCGGGAGGCGGAGCTTGCAGTGAGCTGAGATCCGGCCACTGCACTCCAGCTCGGGCAACAGAGCAAGACTCCGTCTCAAAAAAAAAAGAAAGAAAGAAAGCGCGTCCATAAGCCAGGCGCAGTGGCTCATGCCTGTAATCCCAGCACTTTGGGAGGCCGAGGCAGGCGGATCACCTGAGGTCAGGAGTTTGAAACCAGCCTGGCCAACATGGCAAAACCCCATCTCTACTAAAAATACAAAAATATATATATATATATATCTGGGCATGGTGGTGCATGCCTGTAGTCCCAGTTACTTGGGAGGCTGAAGCAGGAGAATTGCTTGAACCCAGAAGACAAAGGTTGTAGTGAGCCAAGATCACACCACTGCATTCCAGCCTGGGCGACAGAGCGAGACTCCATCTCACACACACACACAAAAAAAAGAAAGAGAGAAAAGAAGGAAGGGAAGGGAAGGGGAAGCGGAAGGGGAGAAAGAAGGAAGGAAGGAAGGAGGGAAGGAAGGAAGGAAGGAAGGGAGAAGAGAAGGGAAGAAAGGAAAGGAAAGAAGGAAAGAAAGAAGGAAGAAAGAAAAGAAGGAAGGAAGAAAATAAGGAAGGAAGGAAGGAAGGGGAGAGAGAGAGAAAGGAAGAAAGGAGGGAAGGAGGGAAGAAGGAAGGAAGGAAGGAAAGAAAGAAGGAAAGAAGGAAGGAAGGAGAAAGGAGGAAGCAAGGGAGGGAGGAAGGGAGGAAGGAAGGAAGGAAGGAAGGAAGGAAGTCCGTAGCCTGGGGACCAAGCTCTCCACAGCCTGGGTCCTGCACACATCAAAACGGACACCTGTAACGTTCCCAGCTCATCACACAGGTGCACATGAAGGAACACACACCCTCACACCCCAGGAGCAGCACGGGAACCCACGCTGTGGCAGCCAGGTCTCCCTAACAACTGTTTCAGTACTGACTGAGTTGTTAAGTTAAATATTAAAAGCCAGTGCCCTACCGGGCACGGTGGCTCAAGTCTGTAATCCCAGCACTTTGGGAGGCTGAGACGGGCGGATCACGAGGTCAGCGGATCGAGACCATCCTGGCTAACACGGTGAAACCCCGTTTGTACTAAAAATACAAAAAACAACTAGCCGGGCGAGGTGGCGGCGCCTGTAGTCCCAGCTACTCCAGAGGCTGAGGCAGGAGAATGGCGTGGACCCGGGAGGTGGAGCTTGCAGTGAGCTGAGATCCGGCCACTGCACTCCAGCCCGGGCAACAGAGCAAGACTCCGTCTCAAAAAAAAAAAAAAAAAAAAAAAAAAAAGCCAGTGCCCTTATACAAAGGCTGGGATGTAACAAAAGCCCACCAAGAGTTTTGCCCAGGCCTTTCCTGGGCCTTAAAGCATGACAAAATAATGAAGGAATTCTTAACAGGACCATTTAGAATTAAGCAAGTTTTACTGTGGGTCTGAAGAAACTCCCCAGGCCTCCGCAAACAAATTTATTGGCAGTCTGAAGGAACTCCTCAAACCTCCATGATTTAGCAGGAGATAATGGTAATCGCCCCAGCACCTGGACCTATTTAGAGAAGTAAATTTACTGAGGCTCCAGAGGAAGAGCTTCGGAACTCAGACCTTAGTTACGGATTAAAATAAGTTAATCACTCATGTCTTTAGATGAATGCACACTTATACATAGACATGTAGCTTGGAAGGTATATAAGCTCTGGAAAACTTTGTAATTTTGGGTTGATCTGGTGATAATTTCCAGGCCTTCTCCCTGTAACCAGTGACAGAAATAAAAAATCTCTTCCTCCCCCGTTTATGTGCATCTCATTATTGGGCCGCAAGAAGTAGCAGCCGGACCCTGAGTTTGGTCCAGGAATAGTACCACAAGCCATTCTCCCCTCCCTGCTTCCTGGATGGAAAGAAAGCTCACAGCCCACACCTGAGCCTCAAAGTGCCAGATCACACGCCCCAGGTTCTGCGGCTTCTGGAAATATCCTCCCCACGTAGAAAGACAGAAAGGCCAGGTAAATTCCTCACGCCTGTAATCCCAGCATTTTGAATGCCAAGGAGGGAGAATGGCTTGAGCCCAGGAATTGGAGATCAGCCTAGGCAACATAGCGAGACCCCATCTCTACAAAAAAAATTTTTTTTTTTTTTTTTTTT
>NC_045441.1:13047890-13058256 GCF_002776525.5 Piliocolobus tephrosceles | reverse complement strand
TTAGTAGAGACGGGGTTTCACCATGTTAGCCAGGATGGTCTCGATCTTCTAACCTTGTGATCCACCCGTCTTGGCCTCCCAAAGTGCTGGGATTACAGGGTTGAGCCACCGCGCCTGGCCAAAAAAAATTTTTTTTTTTTTTTTTTGAGACAGAGTCTTGCTCTGTCGCCCAGGCTGGATTGCAGTGGCCAGATCTTGGCTCACTGCAAGCTCCGCCTCCCGAGTTTACACCATTCTCCTGCCTCAGCCTCCCGAGTAGCTGGGACTACAGGCGCCCGCCACCTCGCCCGGCTAGTTTTTTTGTACTTTTTAGGAGAGACGAGGTTTCACCGTGTTAGCCAGGATGGTCTCGATCTCCCGACCTCGTGATCCACCCGTCTCGGCCTCCCAAAGTGCTGGGATTACAGGCTTGAGCCACCGCGCCCGGCCAAAAAATTTTTTAATTAGCCAGACTTGGTCGCAAGCATCTGTGGTCCCAGCTACCCAGGAGGCTGAGGTGGAAGGATTGCTTGAGCCCAGGAAGTAGAGGCTGCAGTGAGCTAGGATAGTGCCACTGCACTCCAGCCTGGAACCAGAGCAAGACTACTCTCAAAAAAAAAAAAAAAAAAAAAAATTAAAAATTAAAAATATAAAAATAAAAAGGAAAAAAGGGAGACAGGGAAGGAGGAAGGGAGGGAGAGAGTGAGGGAGGGAGGGAAGGAGAAACAAGGAAAAGCTCCTGCCATTCCTAGCCTGCCTTGGGCTTTGTTTTGTTTGTTTTTATTATTTGAGGTGGACTTGCTCTGTTGCCAGTCTGGAGTGCAATGGCATGATCCTGGCTCACTGCAACTTCTACCTCCCAGGTTGAAGCAATTCTCCTGCCTCAGTCTCCCGAGTAGCTGGGACTACAGGCGCCCACCACCATGCCCAGCTAATTTTTGTATTTTTAGTAGAGACAGGTTTTCACCATGTTGGCCAGGCTGGTCTCGAACTCCTGACTTCAACTGATCCACCCACCTCCGCCTCCCAAAGTACTGGGATTACAGGCATGAGCCTCCGCACCTGGCCTGCCTTGGGATTTGAATGTAAGGATGCAAGGAATGTTCAAGCTGCTGCCACCACTTGTGACCAGAAGGAGCCAACAGTGCAAACACACAGTGTGGTAAGTGAGAGGTGGGCACCAGGGTCCTTGTGAGATCAGTGGGCCCCTGGGCTGGCCCCTGTGCTGCTGACCACTGGCCTTCTTGCTGTAAGAAAAATACCAAACCCCTAATATTTAAACCACTTGGGGTTGGTTTTTGTCGTGTGTGTGTGTGGGGGGGGGGGGTTGTTGTTGTTTTTTTGTTTTGTTTTGTTTTGTTTTGTTTTGTTTTGTTTGAGACAGGGTCTGCTCTGTTGCTCAGGCTAGAGTGCAGTGGCACAATCCTAGCTCACTGCAGCCTCAACCTCCTGGGTTCAAGCAATCCACCTCAGCCTCCTGAGTAGTTGGGACCACAGGCACATACCACCACACCCAGGTAATTTTTGAAGTTTTTTGTAGAGATGGGGTCTTGCTATGTTGCCCAGGCTGGTCTCAAACTCCTGGGCTCAAGCGATCCTCCAGCCTCAGCCTCCCAAAGGGCTGGGATTACAGGTGTGAGCCACTGCACCCAGCCAATGGATTCTTTTAATGCATCTCCCACCCCAAACTGTTTTCTCTTCCCCAAGTCCCCAAGCTCCCCCCATCACTTTGGCAGGAGCTGGACTTGGCGGGAGGGGAAGCTTGATATCCACTGCCCGGAGTGAGAGGGTCATTTTCAGCAAAAGACACAGAAAAGGCTTTGAGGCTCCAAAAACTTAAGACTTGAGGGGAGTAAAGGATTAGAGGAAAAAAATAAATAAAACTTGATGAGTCAGAGAAAGGCCTTTCAGCCCCAAGGCTAGAACAGGTTTCTGGGCCAGAGAGGAGAAAAACTGGAGAAGGCTTGCACTTTGGGATATTTCAAGATGTTTCGGGCATACCTCATACTTTTCCTGCCCCAAGCATTTCAGTCATTTTTTTAGTGTCTCTATTTTTTTTAGTCTCGCTGTGTTGCCCAGGCTGGAGTGCTGTGGTGCAATCTCTGCTCACTGCAACCTTCGCCTCCCAGGTTCAAGCGATTCTCCTGCTTCAGCCTCCCAAGTAGCCGGATTACAGGTGCGCGCCACCACTCCTAGCTAATTTTTGTATTTTCAGTAGAGACAGGGTTTCTCCATGTTGGCCAGGCTCGTCTTGAACTCCTGACCTCAAGTGATCTGCCCGCCTCGGCCTCCCAAAGTGCTAGAATTACACACATGAGCCACTGCACCCAGCAAGAATGCATTTTTAGAACAAGATCTGGATGCGCAGTGTGGTGATTACTACTGCAGTGTTACTGTGTTTAGGTCATTTTGGCAGACAAAGCTAGGAAATTCACAAATACACACACATATATGTATGTCTACTTATATATCTTCCCATCTATTTATGTTAAAACCCATGAGTTGGCCGGGCGCGGTGGCTCACGCCTGTAATCCCAGCATTTTGGGAGGCTGAGGCGGGTGGATCACGAGGTCAGGAAATCGAGACCACCCTGGCTAACATAGTGAAACCCTGTCTCTACTAAAAATACAAAAATAAAAATAAAAATTAGCCAGGTGTGGTGGCGGGCACCTGTAGTCCCAGCTGCTGGGGAGGCAGGAGAATGGTGTGAACCCGGGAGGCGGAGCTTGCAGCAAGCCGAGATCGCGCCACTGCACTCCAGCCTGGGCGACAGAGCGAGACTCGGTCTCAAAAAAAAAACGAAACAAAACGTAACAAAAAACCATGAGTTTACTCTAATATCTCCCACTCTCCTCCAACGCTAGAGGGTTCATTCTACTCTTCATCCCATAAACCCAGAAAATCTGAGACGGGTCTCAGTTAATTTAGAGAGTTTATTTTGCCAAGGATGAGGACCCATGCCCATGACACAGCCTCAGGAGGTCCTGGAGACATGTATCCAAGGTGGTCGGGGCACAGCTTGGTTTTATACATTTTAGGGAGACATGAGACATCAATTGATATATGTAAAATGTACATTGGTTTCGTCTAGAAAGGTGGGGACAACTCGAAGCAGGGAGAGGGCTCTAGGTCACAGGAAGGTGAGAGACAAATGATCGTATTCTTTGAGTTTCTGATAAGCCTTTCCCCTGTAATCCCAGCTACTCAGGAGGCTGAGGCAGGAGGTGGAGGTTGCAGTGAGCTGAGATCTAGTCACTGCACTCCTGTCTGGGTGACAGAGCGAGACCCTGTCTCAAAAAAGAAGGATGCCTTTTCACCATCTGGGAATGCAGTCCAGTAAGTCTCAGTCTTATTTTATTCAGCCGCTATTCAAGATGGAGTTGCTCTGGTTCAAACATCTCTGACACTACTGCCCCCTAAACATCTCTGAAGTTCATCTGTTCCTCTCCCCAGTCATGACCTCTACCCAAGGTCATGCAACCATCACCTCTCACCTGGACAGCTGCGACAGCCTGCCAAATTCTGCCTGCCCAAACCTTTGATTCCTATACAGTTCGTCTAGACCAGAGCTTCTGAACCTTCAGCTGCCTAGAAATCGTCTGCAGAGTTTGAGAAACACAGAAACTCTGGCTCCCATTCCCAGCAATCTAATTCCGATTCAGAAGGTCCCAGGTCAACTGAGAATTTTTACTTTTTTTTTTCTTTCTTTTTTGTTTTGTTTTTTTTTTTTTTTTTTTTGAGATGGAGTCTTGCTCTGTCACCCAGGCTGGAGTGCAGTGGTGCAATCTCTGCTCACTGCAATCTGTGCCTCCCAAGTTCAAGCTATTCTCCCACCTCAGCCTCCTGAGTAGCTGGAATTACAGATGCCTGCCACCATGCCCGGCTAATTTTTGTATTTTTAGTAGAGATGGGGTTTTGTCATGTTGGCCAGGCTGGTTTCAAAGTCCTGACCTCAAGTGACCCACCCACCTCAGCCTCCCAAAGTGCTGGGATTAAAGGTGTGAGCCACCACGCCCGGCCTAGTTTTTGCATTTCTAACAAGCTTCCCTAGGGCATCTCCTAGAGGAACCCAAGATGTTGCGGAGGCTGAGACTGCACATCTTCAGGTTATACTTCCAGCAGCAAGACTCTCTGTGCTGTCCAATATAGTAGCCACTAGCCACATGTGGCTATTTAACTTATTAAAATAAAATTTGCCAGGTGCAGTGGCTCACGACTGTAATCCCAGCACTTTGGGAGGCTGAGGCGGGCAGATCACAAGGTCAGGAGTTTGAGACCAACCTGGCCAACATGGTGAAACCCCCATCGCTACTAAAAATACAAAAATTAGCCGGGCATGGTGGCAGGCACCTGTAATTCCAGCTACTCAGGAGGCTGAGGCAGGAGAACTGCTTTGCTTGAACCTGGGAGGCAAAGGTTGCAGTGAGCTGAGATTACAGCACTGCACTCCAGCCTGGGCAACAGAGCAAGACTCCATCTCAAAAAAATAAAATAAAACTTAACATTCAGTTCCTCAGTCACCCTGGCCACATTTCAACCACTCAATAGCCCCAGGTGCCTAATGGCTACCCTATGGAACAGCACAGATTATAGGACATTTACATCATCGCAAGAAGTTCTACTGGACAGTGCGGCCTAGACCTCGGTGAGTTCTACTGGACAGCATAGCCTAGACCCAAGATTCGTTCTAAAAAATGAAGGCTGGCTCACACCTATAATCCCACCACTTTGGGAGGCGGAGGTGGGAGAATCGCCTGAGACTAGGAGTTTAAGACCAGCCTGGACAACATTCTTTGTCTCTACAAAAACTCTGAAAATAAAATAATAATAATAATAATAATAATAATAATAACTGGGCAAGGTGGCATGCACCTGTAGTCCCAGCTACTCAGCTACACAGAAGGCTGAGGCAGGAGGATGGCTTGAGCCCAAGATTTCAAGGCTGCAGTGAGCTATGGTCGAGCGACTGCACTCCAGCCTGGGCGACAGAGTGAGACCGTCTCAAAACAAAACAAAACAAAAATTAAACAAAATAAATAAATACAAACACAAAGTAAAAATGAAAGCTAATCCTAGGCCCCTCTCCTGCCCACGAGAATTCAGGGACTCCCCAGTGCCTACAAACCTCATGCTTTTAGGAAGCATAAAGGACTTCGGGAGGCAGGAGAGCAGTTGGAGAGGGACGGTGGAGGTGCTGCTACCTGACGGTGGAGGGGGAGGCCGGGGCCAGACCACGGAGAAGCCCCTAAACCCGCACAGCAGGAAACGTCTCAGCAGTCCCTGCTCTACCCAGGCTGGAAGAGAGCCACAAGCCTTGAGCTCATTGGCTGACGGTGGGGGGGGGGGGGGGGGGGGCGGCCAGCGCCTTCCTTTGATTGGCTATTTTCTCTTGGCGGAAAGCCAATCATTGCAGGCGGGTGCTGAGGATGTGGCCGGGATCGCCGCACAGGCCCAGCCCGGAGTACAGGTGCCCACGCCAGGCGCGCTCGATTGGCGGTGAGTTCTGACTCCGGCCTCCTTCGAGACCCTTTTGCTCCAGATGTCGCCCACCTCCGACCCTCTCCCAGTCGGAGGGCGGGAAAGAGGAAGACAGGTCCTTCCTCCAGCCGCGGGACACCCCCTTCTACCTACCCTACCCTTCCCCAAGCCCTGCAGCCCCAGAGTGTAAATATCCAAGCTCGCCCTCTCTGCGATCAGTGTCCCCATCTGGCATAGGGGCCGGGATAGGGGTCGCGCTGGTGGCCTGGCAGCATCCTCTGCAGGGGCAGGAGGGAAGGGGGAAAGGAGGGGATGGGTGATTGAGGTGGACTTCGAGACAGGGCAGCCGTGTCCCCGCAGCAGCATGGCCCAGGAGGAGGGTGGGAGCCTGCCCGAGGTGCGGGCAGGGGTCAGGGCCGCGCATGGCATCCCCGAACTGGCCCCAAAGCTCCACTTCTATGACCGCGGGCTCCGCACTACGACCAGGTAAACTCATCTGGGTCCTTTCCTCCACTAGACTAGCCTCCATTTTTCTACCTGTAAAGTGGGGAATCAGCCTTGCACCCGGGGGCGGCTGTGAGAATGAAGTGAGGCCTGGCTAAGAACCCTACAGCCCTGCCCCGTTCAGAACCCGCCCCACAGCTCTGGATTGGCAGCACCATCAGGGGCCATGACCTCCCGGGGTCTGCCTGGAGGAGGTACTGTTGAGAAGTCACTGTGGGGGCTGGGCGCGGTGGCTCACGCCTATAATCCCAAACCCTTTGGGAGGCTGAGGCGGGCGGATCACCTGAAGTCAGGAGTTGGAGACTAGCCTGGCCAGCATGGTGAAACCCTGTCTCTACTAAAAATACAAAAATTAGCCAGGCCCACGTGGTGGCAGGCGCCTGGTAATCCCAGCTACTCGGGAGGCTGATGCAGGAGAATTGCTTGAATCTGGGAGGCAGAGGTTGCAGTGAGCCAAGATCTTGTCACTGCAGTCTAGCCCGAGCGCAGAGGGAGACTCTGTCTCAAAAAGAGAGAGAGAGAGAGAAAAGTCATGTGGACTCAGCAGAGAGAGCCGCCTTGGCCAGGAGAGAAGGTCCCTGGAGGACTGAGTCTACCATACAGTGGGCTGGGGGCTAACTCTCCAGTCCTGGCCCTTTAGCAATGGGAAGTACCTCATGCCTGGGCGTCCCCTCATAGTAGCCCCAGCCAGGCTTGATCCCCAACACACACAGCTTGGCCGGGCAGACTCCGAGACCACCCACAAGGGGGAGCTCCCAGACACTAGGGCACCGGTGTTGTAGGCCCAGCACTCTTTCTCCAGGATGTGGCCACCCTGCAGTACCATGCCCCCCGCCTCGCAGTCGCCTCACACAAACCCTTCCAGGCCTGCCCCACAGTGCCCTGATCCTGGACGTGGCCTGCAGCACAGGCCTAGTGGCTGCCGAGGTGAGGCCCTTCCAGATCCCCCGCCTACTCCTTAGCCCCGCACTTCCTCAAATCTCCTACTGTCCCTGGCCCAGAACCCTGCCCCGTGCCTCAGACTCACTGTTCCAAATGCATGAGACGGGACCAGGAATGGTGGCTCGCACCTGTAATCCCAGCACTTTGGGGGACCGAGGCAGGAGGACAGCTTGAGGCCAGGAGTTTGAGGTCAGCCTGGGCAACAAGCAAGACCCCTGTCTCTACAAACAAATTTAAAAATTAGCCAGGCATGGTTGTGCATGCTTGTAGTCCCAGCCACATGGGAGGCTGAGGTGGGAGGATCACTTGAGCACAGAAGTTCAAGGCTGCAGTGTGCTATGATCATGCCACTGCACTCCAGTTTGGGCAACAGAAAGAGATCTTGTCTCAAAATTTTTTGAAAAGCAAACGCATGGGCCACATTCAGTGCAGAATCCACTGCCCTCCCAAGGCACAGGGACCCAGCTGAGAAGTGGCAGGTGTGAACCATGACTGAGTCTCCCACCCCTACCCCAGCTGCGGGCTCGAGGCTTCCTCCAGCTACGTGGGGTGAATGGGAGCCTAGGGATGCTGGAACAGGCTGGGACCCGCGGCCTCTATCAGCGCCTCAGCCTCTGCGCCCTGGGCCAGGAGCCTCTGCCTGGCCCCGAAAGTACTTCCTCTCCCATCCCAACACCCCACAGCACCCCCTCATAAAGCCCTTTCCCTTGCCGATCCTCCATCCCCCTCCCACACTAAGCCCCCAGTCCCTCACCCCCGTGATCTGACTGCAGCCCAGAACTTGGCCATACTTACCTTATCCTCCAGGGAACCTGGGTCCTGCAGATGCAGGTGGTAGCTTCGTCCCCTCTAGGGTGGTCTGAGGCCACACTGTAGACAAAGCACCTTCCAAGCATCACACTATGTCCCCCCCCCCAATGCACACTGGGTTCTTCGACGTGGTACTGATAGTTGGCACCCCCAGTGACGGCCAGGTGCCCTGCAATGCGATACCTGAGCTCCTATGTGTCACCAAGCCAGGTGAGGAGCAGCCCAGCCAACCACCCCCAATCCCCGTCACCATACACCTTCCCCTCTGCACAGCACAGACACAGGCCCCAGAGTCCCTCAGGCTAAGCAAGGAGCAGAGTTCTGCCCATTGCCACATACAGCCTAGCCTAACATCCCAGCCACCAACAGCAGACCCACAGAAACAGGCGGGGCAGACAGGTGGCCAGCTTGGCTCTTATCCATGGGCAACCAGGAGCAACTCCACCCTCCTCTGCAGCCTCCATTTCCTAGCCTGGGAGCCAGGTGGTAGAAATGGTACAATCCCGTCCCCATAGGACTAAAGTGAGAATCAGGTGAAATCCTGTCTCTGAAGCTTTTGCTTTGGTCCCGGCCCACAGTGAGGGCTTAGTTCTGTTCCATCCTCTGCCTGCTTCCTCACTCATTCGTGGACTGCCTTCGGGGCGTCTCTTTCTCTTTCCTGGTCTGTTTCCTCATCTGGGAAATGGGGCTGCTTAGGGGAGATGAGAGCTGTGAGCACTGTTTGTAAACTCCACGCATCGCGCTGCCCAGGCAGGTGTATCTCCCGTCTCCTGCTGTGTTCTTGCTCGGGGCTTTGCTCTGCTCTGGGCACAGGGCTCAGACCTTGCCCTCTGGGCCTTGATCTCCAACCCACCGGGGCCCAGCGAGCACAGGATCTGGTCAGAGGTGGCCCCACCAGAGCCGTGAGTGTTCACTGCTCCCAGAATTTATTTACTTACTTATTTATTTATCTAATTTGAGACAGAGTCTCGCTCTGTCACCAAAGCTGGAGTATAGCGGCACGATCTCAGTTCACTGCAACCTTCAAGAGATTCTCCTGTCTCAGGCTCCCAAGTAGCGGGGATTACAGGAGCCCACCACTGCGCCCAGCTGATTTTTGCATTTTTAATAGAGACGGGGTTTCATCATGTTGGTCAGGCTGGTCTCGAACTCCTGACTTCAAGTGATCCACCCGCCTTGGCCTCCCAAAGTACTGGAATTACAGACTTGAGCCACCACGCCCGGCCCTGCTCCAAGAATGTAGAGAAGAGAAGCATTTCTGAGACCAGGTGAGGAATCCACGTAGGGCACAGCCTAAGGCGGAAAGGAGAGGGGCTGAGCATGAGAACCAGGAGGCACAGGACAGGAAATCACAGACAGAAAAATGCTTCCTCTCCCTCCTCTCTCCGCACCCCTTGCCAGGCCCAGCAGAGACTGTGGCTAAGCCTGGGCAGGTCTGGGCAGGCATCCAGGGGAGCCCTGAAGGCTGACAAATGCAGGGACATGGACGGGGTCAGCCGGAAAGGTCGAAGTTGGGCCGAAGAAGACAGGAACTTTCTACTGGGTAAAGCAGCCAGGATTGGACATCCTAGACCAACCTGTGCTTGCTAAGCCCCTCGGCCCCATCGGGCTGCCCACGGGTGACGGTCTCCCCTGCTCCGGAGCGTCTCCTCTCACCACGCTCCCTTCTACCAGCAACGCCCTGCTTCTCCTTACCCCCTCCTCCAGGAAACCTTCCCAGACCAGTCACTGGGTCTTCCCCATCTCTCCTTCTCAGTGCACCTGAGGCCACCCTGGGCATACTAGAGGTGCCTGGACCTGAGGTGACAAGGTCATTCAGCCAGCACTTACTGTCAGGCACTTCAAACACACATACCAGCCTTCCTGTGATGTTAGATAATCATCCTCTGTGCCAGCTGGGAAACGAACAGAGAGGTGAAGGGACTAGCCCAAGATCCAAAGCCCACATGCGGGCTTTCTTCCTGTTCATTCAGACACAGTCACATCCTCCAGCAGAGGCGTGGGTGAGTGGTGAGGAGGGCGTCTCCTCAATCCAGGAGATTAAGTCAAGAATTCCCCACCAGGCACAGCAGCTCACCCCCATAATCCCAGCACTTTGAGAAGCCAAGGCAGGAGGACCCCTTGAGCCCAGGAGTTCAAGAGCAACCTGGACAACATAGCAAGACCCCATCTCTAAAAAAAAAAAAATTAATTAGCTAGGCGTGGTGGTGAGCCCCTATGGTCCCAGTTACTCAGGAGGCTGAGGTGGGAGGATTGCTTGAGCCCATGAGTTGGAGGCTACAGTGAGCTATGATTGCGCCACTGCACTCCAGCCTGGGAAATAGGGTGAGATTCTATCTCAAGAAAGAAAAAAAAGTGGGGGGCCAGGCACAGTGGCTCACACCTGTAATCCCAGCACTTTGGGAGGCCAAGGTGGGCAGATCACCTGAGGTCAAGAGTTCGAGACCAGCCTGGCCAACATGGCAAAACTCCGTCTCTACTAAAAATACAAAATAGCTAGGTGTGGTGGCACATGCCTGTAATCCCAGCTACAAGGGAGGCTGAGACAGGAGAATCACTTGAACCCGGGAGGCGGAGGTTGCATTGAGCTAAGAGCATGCCATTGCACTCCAGCCTGGGTGACAGAGCAAGACTTGGTCTCAAAAAAAAAAA
>NC_045441.1:13033324-13047790 GCF_002776525.5 Piliocolobus tephrosceles | reverse complement strand
AAAACTTGGTCAAAAAAAAAAAAAAAAAAAAAAAAAAAAACAAGAAAGAAAGAAAAAGGAATTCCCAATGTAAAAGACACAGAAAGACTGTCCTGGGAAGGAAACTGAAAAAATTTATTGCCTTGAAGGTACAACCCTCCCCAGCAGAGATGGCCTGGGACTGTGGCTCCTGTCCCTCCCCCATCTCATCTACCCCTCTCCCCCAGGTGGGCTGGTGTGTCTGACCACCAGGACCAACTCGTCCAACCTTCAAAACAAGGAGTCTCTGGAGGCCACCCTGGGCAGGCTGGAGCAGGCTGGGGCATGGGAGCACCGGGTGGGCTGGCCTGTGGACTGCTGGGAGCTGCCTACCTCCGAGCTGGAGGTAGTATCCGGCATCTCTGCCAAGGATGGCTTCATCTTCGGCATTGTCTTCCTGTACCGAAAGCAGAAGGCGGCCCAGGTTGAGGAAGTGAGATCCAGCCCCCAGCTCCTAGCTGGCCCCTAACTCCATGTGGCCTTAGGTGGGCCCATCTGTTGGGCCTCCTCTGCCTCCCCTGCAAAATGGGACCTCCGAACCAACCCTGCCCCTCAGAAATGCCCTGCCTATTAAATGAGCTCCCAGAAGGGACAAAAGGACTCATGATTCTGCAGTTCTCTAGCCCCAGTAAAGAGTGATATCTGTTCCTGTGGGTTCCAGAATCGAGACGTGGCAGGGTGTGGTGGCAGATGTGGCACCTGTAATCCCAACACTTTGGAAGGCCAAAGCAGGAGGATCACTTGAGACCACGAGTTCAAGACCAGCCTGGGCAACATAGTGAGACCCCCCATCTTAAAGAAAAATTGTAAAAATTAGCACTTCGGGAGGCCGAGGCGGGAGGATCACTTGAGGTCAGGAGTTTGAGACCAGCCTGGCCAACATGGCAAAACCCTGTCTCTACTAAAAACACAAAAATTAGCCAGGCATGGTAGCACACGCATGTAATCCCAGCTACTTGGGAGGCTGAGGCAGGAGAATTGCTTGAACCCAGGAGGCGGAGGTTGCAGTGAGCCGAGATGGAACCATTGGGTAACAGAGCAAGATTCTGTCTCAAAAAAAAAAAATTGTACAAATTAGCCAGGTGCTGTGGGTGCATGCCTGTAGTCCCAGCTATTCGGGAGGCTGAGACAGGAGAATCACTTGAACTCGGGAAGCAGAGGTTGCAGTGAGCCTAGAGCGTACCAGTGCACTCCAGCCTGGGCAACAGAGCAAGACTCTGTCAAGAAAGAAAAAGAAAGAAAGAGAGAAAGAGAGAGGAGAGAGAGACAGAGAGAGGGAGGGAGGGAGGCTGGGGGAGGGAGGGAGAGAAGAAGGGAGGGAGGGAGGGAAGGAGGAAAGGAAGGAAGGAAGGAAGGGGCAAGAAGTGATGGAGAAGTCCCCTCCCTGGGGTCTCCCGGGGTCACTCCTTCCAGGGTGCTATGTCCGCTCACCTCTAACTTACTAACAAGAAAATGAGAAAATGAAGCCCGAGCAACCTTGGAACATCCTTTCCACAACAGCGGCAGGGCAGAGGCCAAGGCCAAGCCCAAGTGGTTGCTGAGGCCCAAGCTCTGTCCTGGACAGCTTCCCCACCCAAATTCGGAGTCCAAAGTCCCAAGCTGTAGGCCTGGGCCACGCTCCGTTCCCTCATCGATGAATGGATCAGAATGCCGAGCTCTGGACGTGGCTTGGAGGCTGCCCTCCAGGTGAAAGGCATTTGGTGACCCTCAGCACCTCAGGGATGTGAACAGGGCTGATAATAATTTCTCCATCCGAGAGAGTGGGAAGACTTCATGGGGGAGGCGGCTGGGAGCTGGGCTTTCAGGACAAGCAGGATCCAGAAGGGTGGAGAAGGGAAAAGGGACATTCCAGGCTGGGAGCAGGGACCGGCTATGCAAAGGCTGGGAAGGGGAACCTGGGTGACTCAGCAAAGAGGAACAAACCAGCCTGGCTGCCCAGACAAAGCTGGAGCAACAGCAGGGTGGGGGTGGCTGGTGGCCCATACCTCAGAGCTGGGAGCCCATGCAGGGACCTCCCTCCTAGGGTCCCCAACCCTTCACCGGGGTCCCAGGCATACACTGTTTCCTGTATACGGGTTTACCCTCCAACCAATGAAGGGCCCCCATCTGGACAAGGTGATACCTTGGAAGCCCATTTAATTTATTTTTTAAGGTGACACCTTGGAAGCCCGTTTCATGTTTTTTTTTCATTAAGAGATAAGGTCTCGCCCCGTCACCAAGGCTGAAGTGCAGTGGTGCGATCAAAGCTCACTGCAGCCTCAAACTCCTGGGGTCAAGCAATTCGCTTACCTCAACCTCCCAAAGTACAGGGATTACAGGCATGAGCCACCAGGCCCAGCTCATTTTTTAAACTTTTTGGAGAGATGGCGCCACGAGGTTGCCCAGGCTGGTCTCAAACTCCTGCCTCAAGCGATCCTCCCACCTTGACCTAGTAAAATGCTGGGATTACAGGTGCTCACCGCCACACCCAGCCCAGCTCCAGTTTTTCACAGTTCCCTGGACCGCGTTTTTTTTTTTTTTTTTTAAGTGTTCATGTACTGGCCAAAACACAGTGGCCCTGCCCCTCACTTCCCCCCTGCCCAGGCCTCCAGCCCTGCCCCACCCACCTCCACAGCTGAAATCAGAGACAATACAAGTTCCTCCTGTGCACAGGTTCCATTTATTGTAGAAAATAATAATAATTACAGTGATGAATAGATCTTCTTAAATTACAAAACAGAAACCATGAAGAAGGAGGAGGAAAAACCCCAGGACTCCTGAGGGTGAAGCCGTGCCCTCCTCTCTGCCACCCTCCCAGGCTGGTTAATGTCCTTGGCAGGGGCAGAGGACTCAGAGGGGATCAGTCTCCAGTGGCCCAGGGCTGAAGTGGGTGAGGCAGAGTCCTGAGGCCACAGAGCTGGGCAGCCTGAGCGGCCTCTCTGGCCCCCTCCCCCACTGCTGCCCAAACCTGTTTACAAAGCCTTCACCCCTCCCCTCCAAACCCGTCCATCCACTCTGCACTCCTCAGGCAAGTGGGTGGGCAAGGCCTCAGCCATACTCCTGGGTGCGGGTTTCGGTGAGCAAGGCACAGTCCTAGAGGTGACATCAAGGCCTGCCCGGAACAGAGGAGATGCAGGCAGACAAAGTGGGGAAAATGTAAATGGGGACAGTGTCTAACACCGATGCAGACAGAGCCCAAAGTCACGGTTGAGCCATCCTGGCCAGCAGAAGCCAGCTCCCCACTCCACCATCACACCCTGTCACTTCCGTCCCTCCACAATATCCAGAGGAGAGTGGACTCTGTTCTTGCTAGCAGGAGGCGGCCTTGGGAAGGTGTCTGAATGGGCCAGAGAGGCTGAAGGCTGCTGTCTTCCTGCCTGGCTCAATCTCTGCCCAGTCCCCAGTCCCCAGCAGCCAGTGGCCCGTGGCAGGGCCCTCCTGGGGTCACAGCCTGTGCTGAGCTCAGTCCAGGGAAGAGCAAAGCAAAGAGGGACAGAATGGAGCCGTGGCACCTTACACGTAGTTGCTGGCAGCAGCAGAGCGGGCGGCAGAATACTTGGCAGAGTAAGGCTTGTCTGTGCGGGGTGGGCAGTTGCAGCAAAGCAGCCCCCCGCCAAGCAGCAGCAGGCCGGAGGCGGCCCAGCCGACATAGAGCGAGGCACCCATCTCCCGCTTCTGCCCCGAGGCCACCAGCGGGTTGTAGAAGTCTCGGATGATGTTGTGGGCCGTCCAGGACACGGGCACTATCACCAGCAGGCCGGCCAACAGGAACACCACGCCCGCCACGATCATGGTCTTGGCCTTGGCACTCTCATCCTCCAGGCAGTTGGTACACTTGCCCCCCACCACGGACAGCAGCACACCCAGAGCGGCCACGATGATGCTGATGACGATGAGGGCGCGGGCCGCCTGCAGGTCCTGCGGCAGCGCCAGCAGTGAGTCGTACACCTTGCACTGCATCTGGCCGGTGCTCTGCACCACGCAGTTCATCCACAGGCCCTCCCAGATGGTCTGCGACGTGACGATGTTGCTGCCGATGAAGGCCGTCACGCGCCACATGGGCAGCGCGCAGCACAGTATGACGGCCAGCCAGCCCAGGACGGCCAGCGCGATGCCCGTCACCTGTAGCCCCATGGAGGCCATTGCTTAGAGTCCGCGGAGGTTGAGGACCTGGAAGGCTGAGGGGATCCGGCTGTGGAGGCCGTAGGATTCCAAGCGTTGGGGACGGACTTAACGTTCGCAGAGAGCTCCTTTGCACCGTGAGTCAGGAGATATAGCCAGTCCTGATGCGCAAGCCGGCTAGTGTGAGCAGACCAGTTCCTTCCAGCCGACAGCTGCCAGGGCACTCTCTCGCTAGGGACAGGTTGAGCGGTTATATGGCTCTGGCAGAGGGGCGGGGGCAGAGGGAGGAGTTTTTGTCACTGGGACCTCCTCCTGACCAGTTTCTCTGGATTCCTGAGCCCAGGCCAACAAAGGCACTTTTGAGGCCCCTGCCCCTGGTCCCTGAGTCACTATCCAGTCTCAGAAGAAACTACCCTCTCCCCTTCCTCAAAGCCCATGCTGAGGTCACCCGGGAGACAGACACTGAATCACAGCCCAGGAACAGCTGGATATTCACAGGGCAAGGCCAGGGGGCAGCCAGACCCAGCCAGGTTTGGGAGCCTGAAGACCAGGGTCCCCACAGGCCAGGGCCCCCTCATTCTAGGTTTAGGTGGGAGGACAGGGTGGAGACCCTCAGGGAGAGGGTTTGAGGATGCAGTCTCGGAAACATCCACGAGAAACCGCACCTTGATTACTGTCCTTTCTTGTCCTTATCAGTTTCATCACTGGCAGTTTCACTGCTGTTGTGATTATGATCATTCATGCACCTGGCCTCACCAGCAGCCTCTGCGGCACTGGCCGGATAAAGTTACGTGTAGGGGAGTGAGGAGCCGGGAAGCCGGGACTCCTGGGTACATCACCCACTCTCGCCCATCTCTATCACCTGGCCTCTCCGTTTGGCTAGAAGAGGGGCCTTGGACATGATGACCTTTAGCCAAAAAGGGACAGAAGCCTGCCCCTCTCTACTCCACAGAAGTTTAGTCTGGTGGGCTCTGTCCCTGCCAGGGGCCACCCTGCTTGCCCAGAACTGGGTGGGGCTGGTCACCAACGACAACAAACATTAACTAGATCCTGGAGACATCATCACCCCAGTAAACGGATATTTACCCTGTGGAGACATACAAAGCCTTCCAATAAAGCCAGGGTGGATGCAAAGTCCCATGAGATTTCAAAGGGAAGGGGAACTCTTCTGGGGTGGGGAGGTGTGGTGCTGGGGGAGCTTGACTGCAAAGGGGTGCTGTGGGGCACAACTCCAGGGGGCACTGGATTCTTGGATTATGCCACAGAAGGCATCATGAACGGGTCCCCCAGAAAAGTTTTGCAAGGCAACGGGACTGGCTGAAGGAGGACATTCTGGTAGACGGTGGGCCAGGCTGAACAAATGCAGCTCATTCTGGGAACACAGCCCTTAGGAGAGATGTGCAAGGCAGTGAGACTGGTGAAGGAGGACATTCGGGCAGAGAGAACAAGGGCAGAGGTGGCAAGGTGGGGAAAGGCAGCTTGTTCTGGGAACTGCCAGGAATCCAGTTAGACCAGAGACTAGGCTGGGGAGGGAGGTTCCAGAGTAAAAGGGTCAGAAATTTCTGCCCGGAATGTCACCGAGCCCTGGGAGATAGAGGGAGGGAGGAGGGTCTAGGATCAGGAAGATCTTGGTTCAGGGCAGGTGACTGAGGGGACCTCTGGGAAGGGGTCATTGTGGGAGTGATCAAGAGTGTCTAGGGCTCATCCCAGCAGCACCGAGGGAGCCCCTCCTCACCCACCGTGTGGTCATTTTGCATCTCTCATCCCAACCCTGCTGGGAGCTCCAGTGTGTCCCTGAGCCGCCACCATTGTCCAGCACTGGTGGCTGTGTGCCCAGTTCGGACCCAGAAGGATGCATAGTCCTTGAGCTTCCTGAGGGAAAGTCATCAAGGGTGCCATGGTTTGGGTTGAAGCAATCAGTGAGTACCCACGGGAGGTATTTGAGATGGATCTGTTGACCGGCTAATGAAGCACGGGACAGGCTGGAACAATCTAGCATGATCCACCCATGTTACAGACGGGAAGTTGAGGCCTGGTATTGTGGTTAACTCTACACACATCTATCTCTCCTGCTAGCCTGGGGCTCCTAGAAGACCGGAACAATGCCTTCGCAACCTCAGTGCCCAGCACCAGGCTTGATACATCACAGATGCTCAAGAAATGTTAGAAGTGGTTGCTGCGACTCATGCCTATAATGCCGGCACTTTGGGAGGCCAAGACGGGAGGATCGCTTGAGGCCAAGAGTTTGAGGCCGCAGTGAGCTATAATCACACCATTGCACTCCAGCCTTGGGCAACAGAGCAAGACCCTGTCTCAAAAAAAAAACAAAAATAAAAAGAAATGTTTGGGCAGGGTGCGGTGGCTCATGCCTGTAATCCCAGTACCTTGGGAGGCCAAGATGGGCGGAACATGAGGTCAAGAGTTCGAGACCAGCCCGGCCAACATGGTGAAACCCCATCTCTACTAAAAATACAAAAATTAGCTGGGTGTGGTGGTGCACACCTGTAATCACAGCTACTCAGGAGACTGAGGCAGGAGAATCGCTTTAACCTGGGAGGCAGAGGTTGCGGTGAGCCGAGATCACGCCATTGCATTCCAGCATGGGTGATAGAGCGAGACTCCGTCTAAAAAGAAAAGAAAAAAAAAAAAAGAATGTTTGATGATGGAAAGAATGAAGCATTCTCCAGTTTCAAACCACACTCCCACACCTTGACCCCCATCATAAGCACACTCACCAAAACAAACAGGGATGGTTTCTGCCCGGACCACGCCTCCGTGGGGCTTTCTTTACAAGGCTCTCTCCGCACACAGAGCCTATGGGCTAAATAACACCAGAGATAAGTAACCATCAGGACTGATGATAAGTGCTTTCCTGGCGATGACCTCATCACAGCCTCCAGCCAGTCAGCAGGGCAGGGACTTTTATTGCCTTGGCTCAAGGGAGTAAACTGAAGCCCAGAGAAGGCCAGGGGCTTGCCTAGCATGGGTGGGCACTCCAGCATGGGTGCCTCCTTCCCCAGGTGCCTCTTACCTGTGGTCCCAGCCAGGTAGCCTTTAGCAAGCTTTCTGAGTAGACACATGACTTGGCCAGATGGCCAGAACCTGCCCCCCGCCTCCCCCCCACCTCCTGCCCCGCCCCGCCACTTCCTGCCCTTGCTTTCCTGGGACACAGCCAACTGGCACTTGGAGAAGCAGGCATGGGGGAGGGGGACATGCAAGCCCTACAACAGTCCACCTGTGGCCCTACAGAAGTGACTTAAGCAACTGTCCTTCCCTGCCAGGCACGGTCATGCGTAAAGGGAGCAGAGAGCAGGGAGGGGTTGGAGGTTGAGGGGAGGGCAGGTGCAGGAGGGCCTCCAGGCATAGAGCAGACATAAGGGGGGGAAGAAGCAGGGAGCTCACACAGGGCTAGAGGACCCAGGTGTGAAGGAGAGGCCAGAAGGATGTGCTGGGGACAGCCAGTAGCTCAGCACAAGTGGAGCTAGAGAGAGATTTGTTGATGCTTTGTTGATGCCAAGAGACCGTTGGCTCAGTCCCACCTACCCGCTGCAGGAAAAACACCAGCAAAGGCAAGACGTGCTTCTCTCCTCCCCGCTCTGGCTCCCACAGCCCTAAGGCAGAGGAAAACAAGGAAATGTACCTCCAGGCCTGCATCTGGCCCTCTTCCCAAAGCCCAGAGATCTTTTACAGGAACACCTTATAAGACATCTGTTGTTATCACCTTGGTTTTGGGGTCAGAGAGTGCAGGGTTGCCACTCATTTACTTTCTTTTTCTTTTTTGTAACTTGCACTGTGTGATTTTGTGCTGACAGAATTGGATCACATGTGCTGGTTTCTAACTTTTGTTGTTGTTGTTTTGGTTTTGAGACGACGCCATCTCTGCTCACCGCAGTCTCCATTTCTTGGGTTCAAGCAATTCTCATGCCTCAGCCTCCCGAGTAGCTGGGACTACAGGTGCACACCACCACGCCCAGCTGATTTTTGTAGTTTTAGTAGAGACAGGGTTTCAGCATGTTGGCCAGGCTGGTCTCGAACTTCCAGCCTCAGGTGATCTGCCCGCCTCAGCCTCCCAAAGTGCTGGGATTGCAGGCGTGAGCCACCGTGCCCGGCCACACGTGCTGGTTTCTATCAAGGATAAAAACCACCAGATCAGCTCACCCATGTCTGCCCACCCCGTAAACCATCTTTCCAACCCAGGGACCATCTCTGAGCCACAGCTTCCTCCTTTGTAAAAACGAGGATGTTGCACCCCTTCCAGTATCAAAAACGAAAACAGACGTGAAATGAGATAGGGATGTGAAAATGCTTCGCGAGCCAAAAAGGACAAAAGCTGGGAAGCTGTGTATCCATGAGCCATCCTACCAGCACTGTGACCTTGGAGAAGCCAATTCCATCGCTGAGCCCCAACTTCCTCCTTTGTAGAGAACATTGGGGCCCACTCCCCAATCTGAGACACACGTGAAATGACAGAAGGATGTAAAAATGCTTCATGAGCCGAAAAGTGTAATACCAAGAGGAGGGGAGCAAAGTTCTGGACGCAAAGCAGCTGCTGCTCAGTTCGGATCCTGATCATATCAGGTGGGAGCTAGGACTTTTCAGACCCCTGTCCCCAGAGTTCCAGGGACTTGGCCAAGTCCCCAGCTTTTTTTTTTTTTTTTTTTTGAGAAGGAATGTCGCTCTGTCACCCAGGCTATAGTGCAGTGGTACAATCTCGGTTCACTGCAACCTCTGCCTCCCAGGTTCAAGCGATTCTCCTGCCTCAGCCTCCCAAGTAGCTGGGACTATAGGTGCCCGCCACCTCACCCGGATAATTTTTGTATTTTTAGTAGAGACGGGGTTTTGCCATGTTGGCCAGGCTGGTCTCGAACTTCTGACCTGAAGTGATCCACCTGTCTCAACCTCCCAAAGTGCTGGGATTATAGGCATGGGCCCCAAGTCCCCAGTTGTAACACACACACATGCAGCTTGCCCTGAGCTCAGCTCCCAGGGAGTCCTTAGCAAAGGGGCAAAAACAAAGTCTCCCTTCTAACCCCAAGCTCCTGCTGGCTTCTGAGCCCTAGGGCCGGTAATGGATGACTGTCCTGCAGCCAAAAAGATCTCAGTGAGCTGAGCAGTCTAGCTCCCAGAACCTGTACTCCATGCCTTCTGGGAACAGGAAGACTAAAGCCAGGGAAGCCAGTGTATATTAAATTGATTCCTAGGGCGGAAACAGTAGCTCGCGCCTGTAATCTCAGCACTTTGGGAGGCTGAGGTGGAAGGAACTCTTGAGCCAAGAGTTCTAGACTAGCCTGGCCAACATGATGAAACCCTGTCTATACTAAAAATTAGCCGGGCGTGGTGGCGTGTGCCTATGGTCCCAGCTGCTCGGGAGATGGAGGTGGGAGAATTGCTTGAAACCTGGAGACAGGGGTTGCAGTGAGCTGAGATCACGCCACTGCACTCCAGCCTGAGCAACAGATCAAGATCCTGTCTCTTAAAAAATAAAAAACAGTAGGTTTGGCGTGGTGGCTCACGTCTGTAATCCCAGCACTTTGGGAGGCCGAGGTGGGCATATCACAAGGTCAAGAGATCGAGACCACCTTGGCTAACACGGTGAAACCCCGTCTATACTAAAAATACAAAAAATTAGCCAGGCGTGGTGGTGGGTGCCTGTAGTCCCAGCTACTCAGGAGGCTGAGGCAGGAGAACCGGGTGAACCTGGGAGGCAGAGCTTCCATTGAGCTGAGATTGAGCCACTGCACTCCAGTCTGTGCGGCAGAGTAAGACTCCGTCTCAAAAAAATAGTAATAAAAAAAAGTAAAGGATGGATTTTTTTTTTTTCTTTAGGCAACAAGATCCTATTTCTTTCTGAAGTCCTTGAGCTCAGATTGGAGTCTTGGCACCAGGCTGAAAGGGAGAGTCCCTGGCCCTCAGCCTGACTGCCCACACCAGCAGACCGTCCACCCCCTCGGCCTGGTGCTAGGTGATGGCAGGCGTGGCTGATCAGTCTGGCCAGACTGGCTGAGCGGGTGCTGCCCCCAGGTTGGGCACCACGTGGGCCGTGGGTGGGGGCGGTGGCCACGTCTGGGGGTTCTTCTAAGGAAGAGAAGAAAGACCATACTGATGCCTCCTGGCTGGAGTCCCAGGGTCTCTGGTGGCAGAGATGGGAACAGGGGCTGAGCAAAGGGAGGGGACTCGGTGAGAGAGCTTAGTTAGAGAGACTCGGAGGAGATGACTGTGTGAAGGGGAGGAGGCTTACACAGGGAACAGGACTGAGAGGACCGTTGTTAAATTACTCTCCTCCAAATTGGTGCATCGATTTCGGTTTATGTCTGTCGGTTTCAAAACGTCTGGCCAGGCATGGTGGCTCATGCCTGTTATCCCAGCACTTTGGGAGGCTGAGGCAGGAGGATCATTTGAGGCCAGGAATTCAAGACCTACCTGGGCAACATAGTGAGACCCTTTTTTTTGAGACGGAGTCTGGCTCTGTCACCCAGGCTGGAGTGCAGTGGCTGGATCTCAGCTCACTGCAAGCTCCGCCTCCCGGGTTTACACCATTCTCCTGCCTCAGCCTCCCGAGTAGCTGGGACTACAGGCGCCCGCTACCTCGCCCGGCTAGTTTTTTGTATTTTTAGTAGAGACGGGGTTTCACCGTGTTAGCCAGGATGGTCTCGATCTGCTGACCTCGTGATCCGCCCGTCTCGGCCTCCCAAAGTGCTGGGATTACAGGCTTGAGCCACCGCGCCCGGCCGTGAGACCCTTTTACTATTAAAAAAAAATTTTTTTTTTTTAATTAGCCAGGCATGGTCGCATACACCTATAAATCCCAGCTATTCGGGAGGCTGAGGCAGGAAGATCACTTAAACCCAGGAGTTGGAGGCTACAGTGAGCCATGATCATGCCACTGCACTCCAACCTGGGTGACAGAGCAAGACCTCATCTCTAATAAATAAATAATTAGCAAGCCCCATATTTACCATGACCTTCAGCATTCCCACCGTCCTACCCAGCTGTCCAGCCCCTCACAGGCCACTCCCCCACTTCACAGAGAGGTCCATCCAGGTCCTAGGCATAAACCCTCCCTCCCACCCTCCTCCACCCCTCCCTCTGGCTCCCCCCACCTCACTTCAGGGCACTCCTGTCTCTACTGGACTTTACTCCAATTTCCCAGAGGCGGGGGAGGGAGAGGACCTAAGGGCTGTGGAATTCCTGAAGACCCTCTAATCTGATGGAGGAGTCAGTCCTCCCCAACCCCACCCCTCCCTCTCCCCATCCAGGGCAGCCTTCTCTTGCCCTGGCCTCTCAGGGAGCAAGCCAGCCAGTAAACCATATTTTGAGCGTCTGCTTCAGGGCCAGGCACTACGCAAAGTGCCTTCAAATAACATTGAATAACAGGAAATCATTTTATTTCACAGCAAAACAGTGTAGGGGCATCATTGTCATTCTCTTGTTTTCGTTTTTAAGACATGAAGCCTCGCTCTGTCACCCAGGCCGGAGTGCAGTGGCACAGTCATAGCTCACTGAAGCCTCGAACTCCTGAGCTCAAGCAAACCTCCACCTTCAGCCTCTGGTGTAGCTGGGACTACGGGTGTGCACCCCCACACCCAGCTAACTTTTTGTTTTTCTGTAGAGGCAGGGTCTCCTGATGATGCTCAGGCTGGCCTTGAACTCCTGGCCTCAAGTGATCCTCCTGCCTCAGCCTCTCAAAGTGCTGGGATTCCAGGTGTGAGCCACCATGCCGAGCCCATTCCCATTTTACAGATGAGAAAACTAAGGCTCTGGGAGCTGATGTGACATTCCAGGGCCCCCAGAATAATGGCAAAACCGGTATTCACACCCTGCCCGATGTCTGATTCTGGGGCTCATCCTCTATCCCTACTCTTCTATTGCCCAGGGCTGGCATGGAGCTCATCAGGGTTTCATTCAGCCCAGGCTGAATTGAAATAAACAGCTCCCACACAGGGAAAACCAGCTCTGTGTGAGCACTGGAGAGGGAAAAATCAACTCTACCTGGGGCACACCAGGCAGGCTTCCTGGAGGAGGTGGCAGGTGGAGAGGAAACCTGAAGGGTGAGTAAAAGAGACCTAAGAAGAGGAGAGAGTTCTCCCAAAAGGAGAGTAGCAGGGACAAAAACAGGGGTGTGTGTGGGGAGGGAGTATCTGTGGAAAACTGAACTTGAGGAGTTGGAAGCCGGGCAGGTGAGGGAGTAGGGCTGGGAAATAAGTTGGGAGCATCAGTGTGGGCCTCAAGGGCGCAACCCAGGAGCTTGGGTCAGTTGGAGGGAGAGTCAGGAGGGTGGTCTTGCTTTGGGCTGGGTGATGGAGGACAGAGGAGGCGGGGCTTCACTGGGAGGGTGCCTCTGTTTCAGGACCAGCCAGGACTCCCAGAGAAGTACCCCCTGGTCCCAGGCCAGGACAGGCCTTGTCACCAGTCAGCAGAGCAAGGAGCTGGGATCATCCCATCCTGCTCCATCTTGGAAGATCAGAGGATGCCAGAACACAGAATCCAGAAGCCGGGCACACCCCTGATGACGATGGTTTACACAGAAGCTGTCTGCTTCTGTGACACACCAAGAGGCTGAGAGAAACCCGCAAGCCAACCAGGAGACTCCTAGGTTGGCAGCCCATGAGTCAGCAGTGACAGAGCCAGGGACAAAACCCAGGAGTCCAGGATCATCAGCACCATCTTGCCCCATTTCCAGGTGACTCAGAGATCATATTATCCCTCCCGGCACAGAGGCCCCAGGCCTGGCCTCTCTCCTGCCCTGTGTCCCCCACCCCATCTCTCCCACATCTCCCAGCGTGGATGGGCAGACACCAGCCACGCCCTCTCCTGTCACACACAGATACTAATCTCTTGCCTTCTCAGGGCCCAAGAAGTCCAGCTGCCAGATCTTTGCCCTATTGCCAGGTGCACCTACTGACCCAGCCCTGCTGGAGTCCTCATTCCCTGCCAGCTCCCATGTCTGGATCATCTCAGGCCCCCGGAAGGGCACATCCTTGTCTGAACTGTCCCCTCCCCTGGGGAGTAGGAGGCAGGGAGGGGCCAGGAGCAGCCACACTGGTGATTAGGTTTGAGCTTTGTAATTTTCCAATTTTTTTTTTTTTTTTTTTTTTGAGACAGAGTCTCACTCTGTCACCCAGCCTGGAGTACAATGGCGCAGTCTCGGATCACTGCAAGCTCTGCCTCCCAGGTTCAAGTGATCCTCTTGCCTCAGCCTCCGGAGTAGCTACAGGCATGCACCATGCCCAGCTAACTTTTGTATTTTTAGTACAGACGGGGTTTCACCATGTTGGCCAGGCTGGTCTCAAACTCCTGACTTCAACTGATCCACCCGCCTCGGCTTCCCAAAGTGCTGGGATTACAGGCTTGAGCCACCGTGCTCAACCCAATGCTCTTTTTATATCAGGGCATAAGCATCGTGGCTTGAGCTTTTGAAGTGTGCCTCAGTGCTCACCCACAGCACTCCACTCCCACTTCTTTTCCTTCCTCCCTCCCTCCCTTAATGCTTTCTTGCTTCTCGCCAACTGAGCAGGGGGAGTGTGGATGCCCAGGGGCCTGCCAGCTGCCACCCAGTTGGTGTCACTACCTCCCAGCATCAGTCTCCATCCCCATGTCCCCATACAGGCTGGCTCTCCTCACCCACAGCCGTGCAACCAGCATCCATGTTTATTTTCTTTCAGGCAATTTTATTCCCATTCTTTGCCATCTCAGCAGGCTGGCAGAGAACTCACTGTCAGTCCCTCCTGTAGCTCCCGCTCTGACTTAGATATATGTGGTCCCAGGACATCGGGAATGGAGGGCCCTCACTTGTCCCGTCAGCCATCGCCAAGCTTTGGCTGCCATGGAAACCTCCAGGCTTCAGTCTGTGTGGTCTCTTCAGGGCCTGGGTCTAAGTGGCCTTGCAGCCACACTGAGGAATCAGAAATCACTGGTGGGACCGGACAAGGTGGCTCACGCCTGTAATCCCAACACTTTGGGAGGTCTAGGTGAGAGGATCACTTGAGGTCAGGAGTTCCAGACCACCCTGGGCAACATGGCAAGACCCTGTCTCTACAAAAAATAAAAAAAATTTTTTAAAGATTTTAGGCCGGGCATGGTGCCACACACCTGTAATCTCAGCATGTTGGGAGGCCCAGGTGGGTGGGTCACTTGAGGTCAGGGGTTCGAGACCAGCCTGGCCAACATGGCGAAACCCCGTCTCTACTAAAGTGCAAAATTGGCCGGGCGCGGTGGCTCAAGCCTGTAATCCCAGCACTTTGGGAGGCCGAGACGGGCAGATCACGAGGTCAGGAGATGAAGACCATTCTGGCTAACACGGTGAAACCCCATCTCTACTAAAAAATACAAAAAACTAGCCGGGTGAGG
>NC_045441.1:13030161-13033224 GCF_002776525.5 Piliocolobus tephrosceles | reverse complement strand
GACTCCGTCTCAAAAAAAAAAAAAAAAATTTTAAACTCCAAAAAATGTATGCAGATACTTCTGCCCTCATGGAGGGGAGAATAACGTGAGTATGGGCTGTGCACAGTGACTTAGTTCCAAGGGTACAGTACAGGAAGGGTAACCTTACAGTGGAGAAAGCCGGCAATCACTGCCCCAGCCAGGAGATCAAAGTCAACATCAGTAGTTATTTGTCATGTTGATAATCTATACTCGTGATAGAATGTAAAGCAAATGGCACTTTACCTGAGATCTTTCTCCTGCAAACCCATAAGCCTAATCTAATCATGAGAAAAACATCAGACAAATCCCAAGACAGGAGCATCTGCCATATAGCTGACCAGCACTCCCAAAACCTGAAGATTGTCCTAACAAGGAAAGTCTGAGACACTGTGGCAGCCAAGAGGAGCGTCATTACGTGATGACTAAATGTCACCTGGTGTCCTGGGTGGGATCCTAAAACAGAAACAGGACATTGGGGAAGGGCCATGGAAATCAATATATGTAAACAAATGCAAATATGTGTAAATAAATGTAAATGGTGTGTAAAGAAATGTAAATTGTATGTAAACAAATGTGATATGGGATCCCAGATGAGATGCTGGAACAGAAAAAGGCCATTAGATAAAAACTGTGTGGCTGGGCAAAGTGGCTCACGCCTGTAATCCCAACACTTTGGGAGGCCAAGGCGGGTGGATCACCTGAGGTCAGGAGTTCGAGACCAGCCTGGGCAACATAGTGAAAACCAGTCTCTACTAAAAATACAAACATTAGCTGGACGTGGTGGCAGGTGCCTGTAGTCCCAGCTACTCAAGAGGCTGAGGCAGGAGAATCTTTAAACACGAGAGGCGGAGGTTGCAGTGAGCTAAGATCACACCACTGCACTCTAGTCTGGGCAACCGAGCCAGACTCTGTCTAAAAAAAAAAAAAACCTGTGGAAATCCATATAAAGCATACACTTCAGTTAATAACATTGTATCAATATTGATATCAACACTGGTTCATTAACTGAAACAAATAGGCAGTATTAATGTAAGATTTTAATAGTAGGAGAAAGTGTGGAGATATACAGAACTCTGTACGATCTTCTCAATTTTTCTATAAATCTGAAACTGTTCTTAAAAATAAAGCTTGTAGGCCGGGCCCAGTGGCTCATGCCTTTAATCCCAGCACTTTGGGAGGCTGAGGCAGGAGGGTCACCTGAGGTCAGGAGTTCGAGACCAGCCTGGCCAACATGGTGAAAACCAGTCTCTACTTAAAATACAAATAAAATTAGCTGGGCATGGTGGCAGGCATCTGTAATCCCAGCTACTCAGGAGGCTGGGGCAGGAGAATTGCTTGAAACTGAGAGGTAGAGGTTGCAGTGAACCGAGATCATGCCACTGCACTCCAGCCTGGGCGACAGAGTGAGACCCAGTCTCAAAATAATAAATGAATAAAAATTTAAAAAATAAATAAAAATAAATAAGGGCTGGAAGAAAGAAAGAAGACGCCAGGAACAGTGGCTCGAGCCTGTAATCTCCCAGCACTTTGGGAGGCTAAGGCGGGAGGATCTCCTGAGGTCAAGAGTTTCAGACCAGCCTGGCCAACGTGGTGAAACCCTGTCTCTACTAAAAATACAAAAATAGCAAGGCGTGGTGGCGCTCAACATAGTTGCAACTACTCAGGAGGCTGAGGCACAAGAATCACTTGAACCTGGGGGGGTGAAGGTTGCAGTGAGCCAAGATCATGCCACTGCACTCCAGCCTGGGCAACACAGCAAGAGTCCATCTCAAAAACAAAAGAAAGGAAGAAACAAAGGAGTGTGGAAGGGATGAAGGAAGGAGAAAGAGAAGGAAGGAAAAAGGGAGGGAGGGAGGGAGGGAGGGAGGAGGGAGAAAGCAAGGGAGGGACACAGAAAGGAAAGAAGGAAGGAAGGGAAGGAGGGAGGGAGGAAATCAAAGGAAGAAAGGAGGGAAACTGAGCCCGAGTCTCACCTCCTCCAGGGAGCCTTCCTGGCTTCTGCTTGGGCCGTGAAGGGGCATTGAAGGAGCCAGCAGGCAGGACTCAGTACTCAACGTTGCTCAAGTTCCAGAACCTCTGGTGGAGAATGTCCTGTTCATAGGCCGCATGCTGAAGTTCTTTTTTTTTTTTTTTGAGACGGAGTCTTGCTGTGTCTCCTGGGCTGGAGTGCAGTGGCCAGATCTCAGCTCACTGCAAGCTCCGCCTCCCGGGTTCACGCCATTCTCCTGCCTCAGCCTCCGGAGTAGCTGGGACTATAGGCGCCCGCCACCTCGCCCGGCTAGTTTTTTGTATTTTTAGTAGAGACGGGGTTTCACCGTGTTAGCCAGGATGGTCTCAAACTCCTGACCTCATGATCCGCCCGTCTCGGCCTCCCAAAGTGCTGGGATTACAGGCTTGAGCCACCGCGCCCGGCGCATGCTGAAGTTCTGAGCAGTCACTTGTCATGATATATTCATCTAGCTTTCAAATGGTTCAGGAAAAGCAAAGTGTGTGTATATAGGGAGAGAAAAGACAGACAGCAACCATAGCAATGTTAGCATTTGGTGAACCAGAGTAGAGTGCATCTGAAAGTTCATCGGACTATTTCTGCAACTTTTCAGTAGATTTTTTTTGTTTTTTATTTTTTTGAGATGGAGTCTCACTCTGTTGCCCAGGCTGGAGCACAGTGGCATGATCTCGGCTCACTACAACTTCTGCCTCCCAGGTTCAAGCGATTCTCCTGCCTCAGCCTCCCGAGTAGCTAGGATTACAGGTGTGCACCACCACGCCCAGCTACTTTTTGTATTTTTAGTAGAGACGGGGTTTCACCACGTTGGCCAGGCTGGTCTTGAACAATTGGCCTCAAGTGATCTGCCCTCTTCAGCCTCCCAAAGTGCTGGGATTACAGGCTCAAGCCACCGCACTCAGACTTCTGTAGCTTTTCAGTTTTTCTTTTCTTTCTTTTCTTTTCTTTTCCCTTCCTCCCTTCCTCCCTTCCTCCCTTCCTCCCTTTCTCTCTTTCTCTCTTTCTCTCTTTCTCTCTTTCTCTCTTTCTCTCTTTCT
>NC_045441.1:13029475-13030151 GCF_002776525.5 Piliocolobus tephrosceles | reverse complement strand
TCTTTCTCTCTTTCTCTCTTTCTCTCTTTCTCTCTTTCTCTCTTTCTTTCTTTCTTTCTTTTTTGATACAGGGTCTCACTGTGTTGCCCAGGCTGGAGTGCAGTAGCGCCATCTTGCCTCACTGCAGCCTCAACCTCCCCGGGCCCAGGTGGCCCTCCCACCTCAGGCTCCTAACTGAGACTATAGGCACATGCCACCTCACCCAGCTATTTTCTGTATTATTTGTAGAGATGAGGTTTTGCTGGGACTACAGGCACCAGCCACCTCGCTACAGAGCGAGACTCCGTCTCAAAAAAATAAAAAAATAAAAAATAAAAAAATAAAAAAATAAAACAAAGCCAGGCTGGGCATAGTGGCTCACTCCACTATGTTTGTAATCCCAGCACTTTGGAGGCCAAGGCAGGTGGATCACCTGAGGTTAGGAGTTCAAGACCAGACTAGCCAACATGGTGAAACCCCGTCTCTACTAAAAATATAAAAATTAGCCGGGCATGGTTGTGTGCGCCTGTAATCCCAGCTATTCAGGAGGCTGAGGCAGGAGAATCACTTGAACCAGGGAGGCAGATGTTGCAGAGCTGAGGTCGCGCCACTGCACTCCAGCCTGGACGACAGAGTGAGATTCCCTCTAAAATAATAATAATAATAATAATAATAATAATAATAATAATAATAATAA
>NC_045441.1:12999050-13029465 GCF_002776525.5 Piliocolobus tephrosceles | reverse complement strand
AATAATAATAATAATAATAATAATAATAATAATAATAATAATAATAATACAAAACCTTGAATGAGCTCAAAAGTAGAACAGAGATAATGAAGTCAGTGAACGTGACATAGATGGGGAAAAAGCAAAAAACCAAAAAGTCAGTCAAATGGTTAGTTAATTCCTATTCTAAGCAATGCACCCTACCCCCAACCACAAATCCCTGTCCAGAAGGAGCAGGGACCTCCAGCAAGAAGGCAGCATCCCCGGCCGTGGTGCTGGCAAACTCTGTGTGTCACTGCTCTCCCCAAGCCTAGGCCAGCCCACGGCCGCGGTGAGTCTCCCTAGAGTCGCCCTCGCCTGTTTGCTTGTGAGAACTGCAACCTCTAGGGTGTCCCACACCGGTTGATGGAAATTTTGAAAATCGCACCTGTGCTAGTGGCAGGTGGAGGGGTGGAGAGGGAGAATTGTAACCGGCTGCCCCAGACACCCCCAAATTGGCTGTTTTAATGGTGAGCCAGAGGTAGGATTTATAAATTCTTCTTCTTCTTTTTTTTTTTTGAGACAGAGTCTCGCTTTGTCACCCAGTCTGGAGTGCAGTGGCGTGATCTCGGCTCACTGCAAGCTCCGCCTCCCGGGTTCACGCCATTCTCCTGCCTCAGCCTCCCGAGTAGCTGGGACTACAGGCGTGCACCACCACGTCCGGCTAATTTTTTGTATTTTTAGTAGAGACGGGGTTTCACTGTGTTAGCCAGGATGGTCTCGATCTCCTGATCTCGTGATCCGTCCGCCTCGGCCTCCCAAAGTGCTGGGATTACAGGCGTGAGCCACCGTGCCCGGCTTTTTTTTTGAGACGGAGTCTTGCTGTGTCGCCCAGGCTGGAGTGCAGTGGCAAGCTCTCAGTTCACTGCAGCCTCTGCCTCCTGGGTGCAAGTGATTCTCCTGCCTCAGCCTCCCGAATAGCTAGGATTACAGGCACATACCACCACGCCTGGCTAATGTTTGCATTTTTAGTAGAGATAGGGCTTCATCACATTGGCCAGGCTGGTCTCGAACTTCTGACCTCAGGTGATGCCCCCGCGTTGGCCTCCCAAAGTGCTGGGATTATAGGCAGGAGCCACCGCGCCTGTCCATTTGCAGATTCTTTGGACAAGTTGCTTATCATGATGAAAAGTAAAAGCTGCCCAGTGCCCTGTGTATGGCTAAGGCTGTGAGTCTGTCCTTCCCAGGGTCTGGCTGGGCAGGTGATGGCTACCTGGTTCCTGGACTGGGCATGGTGCCCCCTTGGGTGTTTGCAGAGGGCACAGCAAGTGTGGCCAAGGCTCTGGGGGAGGCTGAAGTGGTGGCCATCCTGGGGTAGGACTACCAGGTCCCTGGGAAGGTCAAAAGGCAAGAGGGTAACCCACCCTTGGAGGAGCAGCTATGGCTCCAGGAGTAGGGGAGGGTCTCTAGTGGTGGCGGACATCATTGCAGCCCTGGGCTAACTGACTCTGAAAGGTGGGGAGGGGAGTGGAGGCGAGAAAGAAGGGGAGGAGGAGGAGAGGCGGGAGGTGTTCCTAACCCCTGGGGTGATGTGATTGGAGTTGCAGCCCCTTCCTCCTCCCCTCCCCATCACCTTCTCAGTCCCAGCCACCCCACCAGGGCCTGGGAGGATGGCAGAAACCCCCGCCACATGTTCATAATGGAATGGAGAGCCAGCTAGGCCAAGACAAGCTGGCTAGCCCTCAGACACGCCCTGCCCCCACCCTGAGCCCCTTCCCCTCTCTTAGCCCCCTCGCCAAGCCCCCTCTCCTTCCTCCCCACCCAGGCCTTCCCACCCCAGGGAGTGAGAGCTCAGGGAAACGACAGGACACAGAGGGACAGGGGACTTAAGAGGGAGAGGCAGTGGAGGGAGGGGGTGCAGGGAGACTGGAAGGGGAGGGGTCTCCAGGAGAAGAGGGGCTTCAGATAGGGGAGGGGACTCTTGGAGGGGAGTGGGGTTCAGGGGAAAAAGGGGAGCTTAGAGAGGGGAGTCTGGGAGTGGAGGGGGCCTGGGGCATAGTCCTGCAGGGGAAGGATGGGCAGAGGGGCTTAAGATATAAACCAGACGTGGCCGGACACGGTGGCTCATGCCTATAATCCCAGCACTTTGGGAGGCCAAGGCAGGTGGATCACTTGAGGTCAGGAGTTTGAGACCAGCCTGGGCAAAATGGTGAAAACCTGTCTCTGTTAAAAATACAAAAATTAGCCGGGCATGGTCGTACATGCCTGTAGTCCCAGCTACTCAGGAGGCTGAGGCAGGAGAATCACTTGAACATGGGAGGCATAGGTTGCGGGAAGCCAAGATTATGCCACTGCACCCCAGCCTGGGCGACAGAGCTCGACACGGTCTCAAAAAAAAAAAAAAAAAAAAAACAGATGACACCAGGAACAGAACAGCCCCCAAGGGTGGGCTCTGGTTCCTGGTCTTAGCTGGTGCTGGTTCCCGGCTGGGCTGGTTTCCCTCTGGGCTGGGTCCCATCTGGGCTGCTCCCTTGGCACGCTCCCAGGCAGCCCCCAGGCTTGGTTTTAGCAGCGGAAGAAACCAAGCTTGGGCAGGGCCTTTTTATGGCTCCCAGTGAAACCGGGCCCTGGGGACAGGGAAGAAGCTTCTTCAGGGCAGTGGTGGAATGGTGGGGGTGACTCACTCCTCCCTTCCTGGCTCTGTGACATCTCAGAGCCTGGGAATTACCCAAAAGCAGCCAACCCAGATGGGCTGAGAGAAAAGAGTTCCACCCCGCCCTGGCCACTCTCACCTCACCTTCCCACCGTCACTCACACGGAGGGACAGGCCACGCCCGGAACTGAGAACACTAGGAGTGAGAAACACACACCCTCTCACACAAGCACGAATCCACCTCGAAAGCCAAACACGCCCACCCCTTCTCCAGACAAACAGAGGCACACACACACGGATCTCTGAGCCCAAACCCCTCACCTAAAGAGTTCTGCTTCTCAGATGGCCAGTTTAAGAGGCTGCTTAGGGGGCCGGGTGCGGTGGCTCACGCCTGTAATCCCAGCACTTTGGGAGGCTGAGGCAGGTGAATCATCTGAGGTCAGGAGTTCGAGACCAGCCTGGCCAACATAGCAAAACCCCGTCTCTACTAAAAATACAAAAATTAGCCAGGCGTGGTGGTGGGCGCCTGTAATTCCAGCTACTTGGGAGGCTAAGGCGGGAGAATAGCTTGAGCCCAGGAGATGGAGGTTGCAGTGAGCCAAGAAGGCACCACTGCACTCCAGCCTGGAGCAACAGAGCAAGACTCCGTCTGGAAAAAAGAAGCTGCTTAGGGTCTTCAGGGAGCTGGACAGAGAAGAGAAGGAGCCTGGGGGCAACAGAGATAGGGCAATGGCAATTGGGGAGGGGCGAATGCCAGTAACCCCACTGCACAGGAAGAAAAACACAAACTGAGTTATGTGGTTTTTGGTTTTTTGGTTTTTTCACAGGAAGAAAAACACAAATTGAGTTACGTAGTTTTTTGTTTTTTTGTTTTTTTGTTTTTTTCATTTTTCTTTTGTTTTTTTCTTTTTTAAAGACAGGGTCTCACTATGTTGGCCAAATTGGTCTTGAACTCCTGGCCTCAAGCAATCCTCCTACCTTGGCCTCCCAAAGTGCTAGGATTACAGGCGTGAGCCCCAACACCTGGACTGTTTTTTCCTTTTTTAGAAAGCAGGTCAGGTGCGGTGGCTCATGCCTGTAATCCCAGCACTTTAGGAGACTGAGGCAGGCAGATCACGAGGTCAGGAGTTCGAGACCAGCCTGGCCAACATGGTGAAACCTCATCTCTGCTAAAAATACAATGATTAGCTGGGTGTAGTGACAGGCACCCGTAATCCCAGCCACTTAGAAGGCTGAGGTGGGAGAATGGCTTGAACCCAGGAGGCAGAGATTTCAGGGACCCGAGACCGCACCATTACACTCCAGCCTGGGCGACAAGAGCAAAACTCCATCCAAAAAAAAAAAAATAGAGACAGGAGTCTCCCTATGTTGCCCAGGCTGATCTTGAACTCCTGGCCTCAAGCAATCCTCCCGCCTCTGCCTCCCAAAGTGCTGAAATTACAGGTGTGAGCCACGGCACCCCACCTCAAATTGAGTTTTAACTCACCAGGGCCAGGCACTGTATGGTCACAGGCACCTAAGGTGTGGGTGTTTTTCCCACTTGCAGGAAGCTCTAAGAGGAAATTTCCAGTCCACGAGCACCAGCTGCCCCCACCCCTCCGTCTTGTGTCTCCTGCCCCCAGTACTGTCTCCACACTTTAGGCTCTGTCTCTGAGAACACACATAAATATCGGTGTCTCAGCCTAGATGTCAGTATAACAAAAGTTAGCTGAGAAATCACCCTTCCAGGAAGTCCCTGGAGTCCACGGCCATACTTGTCAGAACAGCCCAGCACCTGGATACACAGCCGGAGCACCCAAGATGCAAACCTGTTTGGAGCTTCCTGTATATGCAATGACTTCTTTAGTCTGTCTCACCCAGGCTGGAGTGCAGTGGCGTGATCTCAGCTCCCTGCAGCCTCCGCCTCCCAGATTGAAGCGATTCTCCTGCCTCAGACTCCCGAATAGTGGGGACTATAGGTGTGCACCACCACACCTGGCTAATGTTTGTATTTTTAGTAGAGACAGGGCTTCACCATGTTGGCCAGGCTGGTCTCAAACTCCTGACCTCAGGTGATCCACTCGCCTCGGCCTCCCAAAGTGCTGGGATTACAGGCATGAGCCACTGCACCCGGCAGCAATGACTTATTTTTCCCCTTCTGACCAAGGCTTCCCAGGGCAGGGTCTGCCTCCTTCAGAAGCGTCTCCCAAAGGCATGGCTATGTCTCTCCAATCAGACTAAGGCCTCCATATAGAAGATAGCAGAGGTGCTAGATATGATTATTTTGATGGAAAGCAATCAAAACTGACAATGCCTAACTTAAGCCACGGAAAAAAAGTGTGGGTGTTGGAGAGACTGGCTATAGGATGGATTTTATATGGCTATATATGAACACATATATATGAATGTATATATGTATGACATAAACTAATGTTAAGGAAAAAAATTATTCAATAATACTTGAGGTTTTTTTTGCTGTTGTTTTGTGTTTTTTTGTTGTTGTTGTTGTTTTTGTTTTTTTATTTTTTGAGACGGAGTTTTGCTCTTGTCACCCAGGCTGGAGTACAATGGCACAATCTCGGCTCCCTGCAACCTCTGCCTCCCAGGTTCAAGCAATTCTCCTGCCTCAGCCTTCTGAGTAGCTGGGATTACAGGCACACTCCACCATGTCCAGCTAATTGTTTTGTATTTTTAGTAGAGGCGGGATTTCACCATTTTGGTCAGGCTAGTCTCGAACTCCTGACCTCATGATTCACCTGCCTCTGCCTCCCAAAGCGCTGGGATTACAGGCGTGAGCCACCACACCCGGCCTCAATGATACTCGTTAAAGCACAGTAAGGAAGACTTTATTTAGGATTATTGCTTTTGGTTTTGTTTTTTGCTTTGTTTTTTGTTTGTTTGTTTTTTGAGACAAAGTCTTGCTCTGTGGCCCAGGTTGGAGTGCAGTGGCATGATCTTGGCTCACTGCAACCTCCACCTCCTGGGTTCAAGCAATTCTCATGCCGCAGCCTCCCAAGTAGCTGGGATTACAGGCATGTACCACCATGCCCGGCTGATTTTTGTATTTTTAGTAGACAGGGTTTCACCATGTTGGCTGGGCTGGTCTCAAACTCCTAACCTCAGGTGATCCACCCACCTTGGCCTCTCAAAGTGCTGGGATTACAGGTATGAGTCACCATGCCTGGCCTATTTAGGACTATTGTAATCACTATTAGGGATACTTAATAAGGGCACTGCAATTGGGTCTTGCACTGGGGAAAAGAAAGACATTCTTCTTTCCTTTGAACAATACAAGTCCAGTTTTTGGTTCAGTCATCAAGCACAATAAATTATCCTGATAAAATAGAAAATCTTTATTTTCTAGGCCAATTACTTAAAAGGAAAAAAACAAAACAAAACAAAACAAAACCTTCACATTCTCAGACCAATAGTTCAAGAAAATTTTGTCATTTTTACAAAGAAGAACAAATTCTACTTTTGCATCAATGTACTACCAGAACTAATTTTTAATCAAACTTCATGAATAGATCTAGCCAATCTTAGCTGGTTCATTAAGGACCAGCGAAATCATCTGTTGGGACTTGTTAGTGGAGATCTCCTAGATAGTGTAAGTGTAAGCCAGCAGGTTTTTAATAAGGGAAGTTTAGTTTCTATGAAAATAAAAGAAAGCCGGGTGCAGTGGCTCAAGCCTGTAATCCCAGCACTTTGGGAGGCTGAGACGGGCGGATCACAAGGTCAGGAGATTGAGACCATCCTGGATAACACGGTGAAACCCCGTCTCTACTAAAAATACAAAAAACTAGCTGGGCGAGGTGGCGGGCGCCTGTAGTCCCAGCTACTCCGGAGGCTGAGGCAGGAGAATGGCGTGAACCCAGGAGGCGGAGCTTGCAGTGAGCTGAGATCCGGCCACTGCACTCCAGCCCGGGCGACAGAGCGAGACTCCATCTCAAAAAAAAAAAAAAAGAAAAGAAAAGAAAAGAAAAACAAGGTTAATAGTGGGAACAAACTGTAAAACTCAGTTTCTAAATCCAAAGGGCAGCCAGTCCAGATTTCTAGATGCTGGGCCTGAACCATCTTCAGCAAGCAGTGGAAAATGACAGATTTCCCTGGTTTGCTGTTTGGCTATCATGAAGGCTGGCCATACATAAACTGTTGTGGCAGCTTCTCTGAAGTTTGTATCAAGTTGTCAGCTTCAGCTTGCAGGGTTTCAGGAAAAGAGCAGTTTTAATTTCAGTGATTCCAAACCAGAAGGGTGGGAGAAAATTGGAAATATTCGTTTGAAGAGTTGTAGTCAGATGATGGAGAAAATGAACAGAATTCAAGAGCTCATTCAGATTGTAGGTAGATAAGAAAACTTCAAAAAATAAATAACAGTGCAAGCATCTAATAACATAATAATGGATGGACTATAGTTTTCTTCTGAAACATATTTTTTCTCTTTATAGTCACCCCTATTTCTAACAATGATAATCAAAGACTGGTTTGTTTGCAAAATAAGTTTAGTTCATTAAATTTGGTTTGATTGGCCAGGTGCGGTGGCTCACACCTGTAATCCCAGCACTTTGGGAGGCTCAGGCGGGCGGATCACGAGGTCAGGAGATCGAGACCACCCTGGCTAACACAGTGAAACCCCATCTCTACTAAAAATACAAAAAATTAGCCGGGCGTGGTGGCAGGCGCCTGTAGTCCCACCTACTCGGGAGGCTGAGGCAGGAGAATGGCGTGAACCCGGGAGGTGGAGCTTGCAGTGAGCTGAGATCCTGCCACTGCACTCCAGCCTGGGCGACAGAGTGAGATTCCGCCTAAAAAAAAAAAAAAAATTGGCTTGATTATTTACTTAAGTGCAACAAGAATAGTGATTGACCACATAAATTCCTTTTGAAGTTTCCTTTGCTAGAACTTTTGATAATGAATCTCAGATTAGACTTTTAAAAGCCTCTCAGCCGGCCACAGTGGCTCACTCCTGTAATCCCAGCACTTTGGGAGGCCAAGGTGGGCGAATCACGAGGTCAGGAATTCGAGATCAGCCTGGCCAACCTGATGAAACCCCGTCACTACTAAAAATATAAAAATTAGCTGGACATGGTGGCAGGCTCCAGGAATCCCAGCTACTCGGGAGGCTGAGGCAGGAGAATCACTTGAACCCAGGAAACGGAGGTTGCAGTGAGCTGAGATTGTGCCATTGCACTCCAGCCTGGGTGATGGAGCAAGACTCCATCTCAAAAAAAAAAAAAAGAAAAAAACAACTAATGAATAGCTTCTGAATTCTGGAGGGACTAGGTAGGGAGAAAAAGTAAATGTTTCCATTTTTGTCTAATAAAGTAAACTTTACCAAGTTGCTGTAAGCTATACAGAGTTTAAAAGGGGGAAAAAAAAGCCAACTTTTAAATTTTTTATTTACTTAATTTTTTTTTTTTAGATGCAATTTCGTTCTTGTTGCCCAGGCTGGAGTGCAATAGCATGATATCAGCTGATTGCAACCTCCGACTCCCGAGTTCAAGCGATTCTCCTGCCTCAGCCTCCCAAGTGGCTGGGATTACAGGTGCACACCACCACATCCAGGTAATTTTGTATTTTTACTAGAGATGGGATTTCACCATGTTGGCCAGGCTCATTTCAAACTCCTAACCAGGTGATCCACCTGCCTCAGCCTCTCAAAGTGTTGGTATTACGGGCATGAGCCAAGGCGCCCAGCCAAAAAAAATCTTTTTTAAATGTGGAAAATAGGCCGGGCACAGTGGCTCATGCCTGTAATCCCAGCACTTTGGGAAGCCAAGGCAGGTGGGTCACGGGTTAAAAGATTGAGACCATCTGGCCAACATGGTGAAACCTCATCTCTACTAAAAATACAAAAATTAGTTGGGCGTAGTGACACGTACCTGGAGTCCCAGCTACTTGGGAGGCTGAGGCAGGAGAATCACTTGAACCCCAGAGGCAGAGGTTGCAGTGAGCCGAGATCATGCCATTGCACTCCAGCCTGGGTGATAGAGCAAGCCTCTGTCTAAAAAACAAAACAAAAACTCATGAATAGCTTCTGAATTCTGGAGGGATTAGGTAGGGAGAAAAAGTAAATGTTCCCTTTTTTTTTTTTTTTTTTTTTATTGAGGACGGAGTCTCGTCTGTCGCCCAGGCTGGAGTGCAGTGGCCGGATCTCAGCTCACTGCAAGCTCCGCCTCCCGGGTTCACGCCATTCTCCTGCCTCAGCCTCCTGGGTAGCTGGGACTACAGGTGCAGCCACCTCGCCCGGCTAGTTTTTTGTAGTTTTTAGTAGAGACGGGGTTTCACCATGTTAGCCAGGATGGTCTCGATCTCCTGACCTCGTGATCCGCCCGTCTCGGCCTCCCAAAGTGCTGGGATTACAGGCTTGAGCCACCGCGCCCGGCCAATGTTTCCATTTTCGTCTAATAAAGTAAACTTTACCAAGTTGCTGTAAGCTATAGATAGTTTAAAAGGGAAAAAAAACACCTTTTTAATTTTTGTTTATTAAATTAAACACCTATTTAATTTTTTTTTAGATGCAGTTTCTTTCTTGTTGCCCAGGCTGGAGTGCAATAGCGCGATCTCAGCTGACTACAACCTCTACCTCCCGGATTGAAGTGATTCTCCTGCCTCAGCTTCCCAGGTAGCTGGGATTACAGGCACCGCCACTATGCCTGGCTAATTTTTTTGTATTTTTAGTGAGACGGGTTTTCACCATGTTGGCCAGGCTGGTCTCGAACTCCTGACCTCCAGTGATCCGCCCACCTCGACCTCCCAAAGTGCTGGGATTACAAGCATGAGCCACCAGCGCCTGGCAAAAATAACTTTTTAAAGTGAAAATTGGCCGGGCGCAGTGGCTCAAGCCTGTAATCCCAGCACTTTGGGAGGCTGAGACGGGCAGATCATGAGGTCAGGAGATCAAGACCATCCTAGCTAACAAGGTGAAACCCCATCTCTACTAAAAAATACAAAAAACTAGCCGGGCGAGGTGGCGGGCGCCTATAGTCCCAGCTACTCGGGAGGCTGAGGCTCCTGTAGTCCCAGCTACTCGGGAGGCTGAGGCAGGAGAATAGCGTAAACCCGGGAGGCGGAGCTTGCAGTGAGCAGAGATCCGGCCACTGCACTCCAGCCTGGGTGACAGAGCAAGACTCCATCTCAAAAAAAATAAAATAAAATAAAATAAATAAAATAAAATAAAAATAAAAATAAAGTGAAAATTATCTTCATCAGTTTATTCAGCCCCATGTAGTTAATATTTGTTCTGCTTGATCTTGAGATCACAGTTTCATGAGCCCATCATTTTCACTAGAGTTCTGGAAATTCTAACCCAGCCCAATGGTATTATCTTAAAGTTATCAGAAACCTGTATTCCAGGGTAACTGACACAGTGTTTTTATTAATTTCCTTGACAAAGAAGCAACTTTGAACTGCAGCTAAGTATTGCAAATGCTTTTACAGAATAATTAAAGTAAAATAACTGTCTATGGATGATAAAGATGTAAAATGGCCATGGTTAAAAATCTGATGAGAGTTCATTATAATAGTGATACAATTACGAAAATTTGATTTCTGTGGCATACAACCTTTTAACGTAATAATCAAAATTATGATTGATAACATACTATATTTCTAGGAATTTCCTATAGTTTCTAGAGCACATATAAATAACATGTCTATACAAATTTAACTCAGACAAGGTTAAACATTATTTCTTCTTTCACAATGCTTCCTGTATAATTTAACATGTGAAATAAGTGTAATTATTTTAATGTCTTTCTTTTACTAGGTGAGAGAAATACCTTTTGAGATATCCTGGGGTCCAACTGGAAAATACCAAAGTTAACTTGAAGTTAAAAAGACTTAATTTAGAGTATGATTTTGGGAAGTTTATAAAAAATGTCAAAAGGTTTAAACCACTTAATTACACATAATCTCGGTTATGTAATCAAAATGATGATTTTTTTTTGAGACAGATTTTTCGTTCTTGTTCCCCAGGCTAGGGTGCAGTAGTGCAATCTCAGCTCACTATAACCTCCGCCTCCCAGGTTCAAGTAATTCTGCTGCCTCAGCTTCCCAAGTAGCTGGGATTACAGGCGCACACCATCACGCCAGGCTAATTTTTGTATTTTTAGTAGAAACAGGGTTTCACCATGTTGGTGATGATAAAATATTTTAAAGGCAAATACAGCAGATTACATAGTTGTGAAGAAGAACTTAGGTTTTTTGATATTGAGAAGACTTAGTTTTCTCAAGTAAGCAAAGACCTGATAAAAGACAACATCAAGCACAAGAAATTTTCTTGATAAGACATAAAATTTTTATTTTCTAGGCCAATACCTAAAGGAAAAAAGAAAACCCGGCCGGGTGCGGTGGCTCAAGCCTGTAATCCCAGCACTTTGGGAGGCCGAGACGGGCGGATCACGAGGTCAGGAGATCGAGACCATCCTGGTTAACACGGTGAAACCCCGTCTCTACTAAAAATACCAAAAACTAGCCGGGCGAAGTGGCGGGCGCCTGTAGTCCCAGCTACTCCGGAGGCTGAGGCAGGAGAATGGCGTAAACCCGGGAGGCGGAGCTTGCAGTGAGCTGAGATCCGGCCACTGCACTCCAGCCTGGGCGACAGAGCCAGACTCCGTCTCAAAAAAAAAAAAAAAGAAAGAAAAGAAAACCCTTCACGTTCTCAGATCAATAGTTCAAGGAAACTTTGCAATTTTTAGAAAGAGGACCAAATTCTACTTTTGCATCAATGTACTACTAGAACTAATTTTTAATAAAACTTCACAAATAAATCTAGCCAGTCTTAGCCAGCTTTGCACATGACAAGATTCCTTTTCCACAGTTGAGTCTAGATTTTTAATGAATATCAATTATTCAATTTTAGTTAACACAACTTTAAGGTTACAAGTCGTCACAAAAAGATTTTTGAAACTATTTTCAAGTAGACATCTTTTAAAGCATAATTATTTTTTAAGAGTTCATTTATAAACTTATATTCTACTACATTCACCTAATTTATTTATTCTCAGCAATTGTGTTTTAACTGCTCATGAAAAATTTCATGAAACATTAGACAAAGGTAGGCACTATTTTAAAGTATTTTTCCTGTAATAAATCAGATAAGTATCAAAAACATCACAAAAGCAATGAAACTAAAAAGTTAAACAAGGTTCTTTTTTTTTTTATTTTTATGTCTGACATGCACAAAGCAATTAAGCAATTCATTTTTCTTGTACATTCTGTTCCTAGATTTATAGTTTTATGACCTTAAACATCTAGTAAATACAACACAAACGTATCTTACCAGCATACTCAGGAAAAACTGTATGTCTGTATTTCATGATAACAGTTCTGAAGACATTCCTATTTTCATTTTACCAACAATTTTAAAACTAGCTTTTATTTACTAACGACTATCCTGGATCATGTGAACTTAAAAAACATTATTCAGTTTTTTATTTTTCTGATAATTTTATGAATACTTAATTTGTTTGAGTGCCCATTTATCCCTAAGACAATTTGCTATTTTAGTTTTGTATTAGTATTGAAGTTAGAAAAATATCATGTAGGCCAGGCACCGTGGCTCATGCCTGTAATCCCAGCACTTTGGGAGGCCGAGACAGGCGGATCATGAGGTCAGGAGACGGAGACCATCCTGGCTAACACGGTGAAACCCCATCTCTACTAAAAATACAAAAAATTAGCCGGGCGTGGTGGCGGGCACCTGCAGTCCCAGCTACATGGGAGGCTGAGGCAGAAGAATGGCGTGAACCCGGGAGGTGGAGCTTGCAGTGAGTCGAGATCGTGCCACTGCACTCCAGCCTGGGCAACAGAGCAAGACTCCATCTCAAAAAAAAAAGAAAAAAAAAATATCATGTATACATAACAAACAAACATGCATATATACATACATGTATATACACACACATAGACATACAGACAGATGCAAACAGATCTTATAGCTTTTCATCTTAAAAATTTGAATCATGAGGCAGTAAACCAGGATAATACAAATTCACTGGTTTATCTCCACTTTATATTTTATCCAATTATGTTTCTGATGAAAATGGGACAAATTAAGGTTACCAACCCAGTAAGGACTAAAAATTTTTACCAATATCTGTGAAGGCAGCTTTTAAGATTTTTCATTTGTCCAGTTTTCTTTTTCTTTGCTTTGCTTTTTTTTTGTTTTTTATTTTTGAGACAAGGTCTCACTGTTACCGAGGCTGGAGTGCAGTGGTGCAGTCACAGCTCACTGCAGCCTCGACCTACCGGGCTCAAGTAATCTTCCAACCTCAGCCTGCCAAGTAGCTGGATCCACAGGTGTGTGCCTTCAAACCTGGCTAATTTTTAAGTTTGTTATAGAGATGGGGTCTCGTTATGTTGCCCAGACTCATCTCAAACTCCTCAGCTCAAGGAACTCTCCTGCCTCAGCCTCCCAAAGTGCTGGGATTACAGGTGTGAGCCACCACACCCAGCCTCAGTTTTCAAACAGTTCTATTGGTTGTTGTTTTTCTCTTTTCAGCTTCAGATGCTTGCTTGGGGGATGAGGTGCTGAGTTCATTTAGAGCCCTCACTGAAGGGTAGGGGACCTAAGGTACAAGAGACTGACGGGCTGGAGTGGAGAGGAAAAGGGCCTGGCAGTGGGGTACACAGTTGGCAGAGGATAGAGTCAGCAGGGGTTTGAGAAGAGAGCTTTCAGGTGACAGAAAAGTTCCCACAGGAGAAGCAGGATCCAATAGAGAGAACAGAGAGAATAGGGAGGCCTCACAGAGAGCCAGGAAGAAGGACTTCCACCCCAGAAAGTACCTTTCAAAAGAAGCCTGGGACTCTAACCCAGCTTCAGCAAATACACCCATAATTTAAGAATCAAAGTCTGTGCCAGCAGTGGCTCATGCCTGTAATTCCAGTACTTTGGGAGACCGAGGCGGGTGGAGCACAAGGTCAGGAGTTAGAGACCAGCCTGGCCAATATGGTGAAACCCCATCTCTACTGAAAATACAAAAATTAGCTGGGCGTGGTAACACATGCCTGTAGTCCTAGCTACTTGGGAGGCTGAGGCAGGAGAATCGCTTGACCTGGGAGGTGGAGGTTGTAGTGAGCCAAGATCACACCACCACACTCCAGCCTGAGTGACAGAGCAAGACTCCATCTCAAAAAAAAAAAAAAAAAAAGAATGTGCCAGGCATAGTGGCTCATGCCTATAATCCCAGCACTTTGGGAGGCCAAGGTGGGAGGATCACTTGAGCCAAGGAGTTCAACAACAGCCTGGACAACAGTGAGAGCTGTCTCTACAAAAAACAAAAAATAAAAAATTAGCCAGGCATGGTGGTGCACACCTGCAATCCCAGCTACTTGGGAGGCTGAGGTGGGAGGATCACTTGAGCCCTGGAGTTTGAGGCTGCAGTGAGCTATGACTGCACCACCGCACTCCAGCCTGGGTGATAGAGTGGAGACCCTGTCGCAAACAAAGAAACAACAAAAACCACAGAATCAAAGTCTGTCCTCACCTGCTTCAACGGATGTTTGTCTGGAGCAATGGTTCGGGAGTCTGACTTCCTGATGTGTCAGTCAGGAAGGAAGACAAAGACTTCAAAGGCACTCACTTAATGTCACAGGGAGAAGCTAGCTCCAGGGATAAATCTGGTCCTATCTGAGTCGCAGTACCGTAGCTGTTAAAACGTTATTCGATAATACATGTTAAAGTATGGCAAGGAAGACTTTCTTCGGGACCATCGCGATAGGTATGGGAACCACTGCACCAGGATCTTGCCGTGGGGAAGAGAGATTGGGCTCAACTCCGAACACAGCATGGGCAAGTAGGAATTTATAACCCAGGAGCAGAGTGGGAGTCGGTGGATGGAAAATTACTAAGAGAAAACATCAGGAGTGAAGGGAATCCTAGCTAAACCGACCTAGCAGGATTGTTGCTGAAGACAGGCCAGGGTAATCAGACATCACGTGGGATATCATGGAGGGTGGGGAAGTGATAAGATACTAAGGACGATCAGGTATTGAGGACGGAGAGTTCTTGCTAAACCGACCTAGCAGGGTTCTTGCCAAAACTGAGTTTTATAAGAAAGTACATGGATGGGCTTTGGAGAAGACTCAGAAACCTGACTAAAGTTTGGACAGGCAAAGAACCTTTTGTCACTAAACATCTAAATGTGAAGAAAAGAACTGTAAAACACTTAGAAGAAACTATAGGAGAATACCTCCATTTCTTGGATCTAGAGAAGTATTTCTTAAGTAAGACACAAAAGACACATGAAAAAGAAAAAATTGATGGAAATGGACATATTAAAAACTTGCATGATGCCAGGCACGGTGCCTCATGCCTGTAATCCCAGCACTTTGGGAGGCCGAGGTGGGCAGATCACGAGGTCAGGAGTTCGAGACCAGCCTGGCCAACATGGTGAAACCCCATCTCCACTAAAAATACAAAAAATTAGCTAGGCATGGTGGTATGCACCTGTAGTCCCAGCTACTCGGGAAGCTGAGGCAGGAGAGTTGCTTGAACCTGGCAGGCGGCGGTTTCAGTAAACCAAGATCGTGCCACTGCACTCCAGCCTGGGTGACAGAGCAAGACTCCATTAACAGAAAAAAAAAAAAAAAAAAACCTTGCATGACAATACATGTAATTTTTAAAGTTTTAAAATAAGCTATATGCAACCCATATAGCCAACAAATGTCTAGTAATCAGAGTATATAAAGAACTCAGCTGAGGATGGTAGCTCATGCCTGTAATCCTAGCACTTTGGGGAGGCCAAGGCAGGTGGATCACCTGAGGTCGGGTGTTCGAGACCAGCCTGGCCAACATGGTGACCCTGTCTCTACTAAAAAAATACAATGCTGAGCACGGTGGCTCACGCCTGTAATCCCAGCACTTTGGGAGGCCGAGGCGGGCGGATCACGAGGTCAGGAGATCGAGACCATCCTGGCTAACACGGTGAAACCCCGTCTCTACTAAAAATACAAAAAATTAGCCGGGCGTGGTGGCAGGCACCTGTAGTCCCAGCTACTCGGGAGGCTGAGGCAAGAGAATGACGTGAACCTGGGAGGCGGAGCTTGCAGTGAGCCAAGATTGTGCCACTGCACTCCAGCCTGGGTGACAGAACGAGACTCTGTCTCAAAAAAAAAAAAAATTAGCTGGGCTTGGTCGTGGGCACCTGTGAGGCTGAGGCAGGAGAATCACTTGAACTTGAGAGGTGGAGGTTGCAGTAAGCATAAATAGTGCCATTGCACTCTAGCCTGGCAGCAAGAGCAAAACTCCATCTCAAAAAAAAAAAAAAAAAGAAAGAAATGCAAGACCATACATATAATTTTTAAAGTTTTAAAATAAGTTAAAATGCCAACAAATGTATAGTAATCAGAATTATAAAACAGCTGGGCACGGTGGCTCACACCTGTAATCTCAGCACTTTAGGACTTGGGATTTTTTTTGGTTATGGAAATGTTCCAGGTCTTGATTTGGGTGGTGGTTACACACGTGTTCACAAATGTAAAAATTTTATCAAGCTGTACCTTTAAGATTTGTGTATTTTACGGGCGTAGTGGCACATGCCTGTAGTCCCAGCTACCTGGGAGACTGAGGCAGGAAAATCATTTGAACCTGGGAGGCGGAGGTTGCTGTGAGCTGTGATTGCACCACTGCACTCCAGCGTGGGTGACAGAATGAGACTCCGTCTCAGGAAAAATAAAATAAAATAGTGCATTATGTCTCAAAAAGGAAACCTCATGGCAAAAAAAAAAAAAAAAAAAAATCATAGAACAAAATGGCCAAAGATAAGCTATCATCTGGGAGAAAATATATGTAAGCCTTATAATCAACAAATGATTAGTACTCAGAATATACAAAGAAATTCCACAAATTGCTCAACATCACTCATCATCAGAGAAATGCAAATCAAAACCAAAGTAAGATACTATCTCACACCAGTCGGGGAGCTATTACTAAAAAGTCAAAAAATAACAGATGTTGGCAAGGTTGGGGAGAAAAGGGAACACTCACACAGTGTTTGTGGAAATGTAAATTAGTCCAGCCACTGTGAAAAGCAATTTGGACACTTCTCAAAGAACTGAAAATACAGCTACCATTCCACCCAGCAATCCCATTTCTAGGTATATATCCAAAGGTATATAAATTGTTTTACCAAAAAGACACATGTGGCTGGGCACAGTGGCTCACACCTGTAATCTCAACACTTTGGGAGGCCAAGGTGGGCAGATTGCTTAAGGTCAGGAGTTCAAGACCAGCCTGGCCAACACAGCAAAATCCCATCTCTACTAAAAATACAAAAAACTATGGCCGGGCGCGGTGGCTCACTCCTATAATCCCAGCACTTCAGGAGGCCGAGGCGGGCGGATCACGAGGTCAGGAGATCAAGACCATCCTGGCTAACACAGTGAAACCCCATCTCTACTAAAAATACAAAAGATTAGCCGGGCGTGGTGGCGGGCGCCTGTAGTCCTAGCTACTTGGGAGGCTGAGGCAGGAGAATGGCATGAACCCAGGAGATGGAGCTTGCAGTGAGCCAAGATTACACCACTGCACTCCAGTCTGGGCCACAGAAGGCGCCCCCAAAAAAAAAAAAAAAAAAAAAAAAAAATTAGCTGGGCATGGTAACATGCACCTGTAATCCCAGCTACTTGGGAAGCTGAGACGGAAGAATCACTTGAACCCGAAAGGCAGAGTGAGCCGAGATCTGGCCATTGTACTTCAGCCTGGGTGACAGAGCAAGAGTACATCTCAAAAAAGCAAAAGAGGACACATGCATTCACATGTTTATTACAGCACTAGTCACAATAGCAAAGACACGGAATCAATCTAGGTGCCCATCAGTGGTGGACTGGATAAAGAAAACATGGTTCATATACACCATGGAATACTACACAGTCATAAAAAAGAATGAAATCATGTCCTTTGTAGCAACATGGATGCAGCTGGAGGCCATTATCCTAAGTGATTTAACACAGAAACAAAAACACACATTAGGTAAGAGGTACAGTAGGGGCTTCGGCAGAAAGTTAAGATTGTTGATCTGAGAATACAAGATTCTTAGAGTATCATGTGTTCTCACAAGTGGGAGTTAAACGTTGGGTACACGTGGACACAAACCGAAGGACAATAGACACTGGGGACTATTGGGGATGGGGTTGGAGAGACAGAGCAAGGGTTGAAAAATCGCTACGTTCATTGTTTGAATGGTGGATTCAAAGTCGAAACCTCAGCGTCACACAATATATCTGTGTAACAAACCTGCGTGTGTACTCCCTGAATCTAAAATGAAAAAAGAAAGAAAGAAATTCTACAAATAATGAGAAAAGGACAAACAACCCAATAGAAAACTACCTAAACTTGGCCGGACGCAGTGGCTCACGTCTGTAATCCCAGCACTTTGGGAGGGGTGGGCGGATCCCCTGAGGCCAGGAGTTCGAGACCAGCCTGGCCAACATGGCGAAACCCCATCTCTACAAAAAATACAAAAAAATTAGCTGGGCGTGGTGACATGCACCTGTAATCCCAGTTACTCTGGAGACTGAGGCGGGAGAATCGCTTGAACCCAGGATGTGGAGGTTGCAGTGAGCTGAGATCCTGCCACTGCACTTCAGCCTGGGTGACAGAGTGAGATTCCGTCTCATAAATAAATAGCCCACAGAAGAAAACACTGAAATGAATAAACATAGAAACGATACTCAATGCCGCTAGTAATCAGAGAAATGTGAGTTAAAATGAGATGCCGCTGGACACCCACAGAATGACCCACAAAAAAACAACCTCTCTGATATGCTGAGGGAGTGTCAGTGGGTACTGCCATTTTAGAGAATCATTTGGCAATATCTGGGAAGGCGGGAGGTGTGTTTACCTGACGACCCAGCAATTTCATTTCTAGGGGAACACATGCGCACCTGGAGGTATTTGCAAGGACGTGCATCACACCTTATTTGCCGCAGCAAAACCACTGGAAACTATCTAGATGCTTATCAAGAGGTGAATCAGCCGGGCGCAGTGGCTCACACCTGTAATCCCAGAACTTTGGGAAGTCAAAGCGGGTGGATCACTTGAGGACAGGAGTTCAAGACCAGCCTGGTCAACATGGTGAAACCCTGTCTCTACTAAAAACTAAAAATAAAATAACACAAAAATGAGCCTGGCGTGGTGGTGTATACCTGTAGTCCCAGGTATTCAGGAGGCTGCGGCAGGAGAATCACTTGAACCTGGGAGGCAGAGGTTGCAGTGAGCTGAGATCACACCACTGCACTCCAGCCTGGGCAACAGAGCAAGACTCCATCTGACAACAACAAAAAAAGAAAAGAGTTGGCACTGTTTTGCTGCCAGTGGGCTCTGGCATCAGCCATAGTGAGAGAAAGCCCTGCACGGCCTCCCTCCCTGCTACCATGGCCACTGTGGTCATAGCCCACAGAGCAGGCACTGGGCTGGCTGGGGAAGAAAGCAGCTGCTTGACACCCACAGGGCTGTTCAAGTAGATTCTCTTTTCTATTGGAGCTCAGGGCGCACCCAGGCAAGGGAGCGTGGCCTTTGTCAGTGATAAGGCAGGAACCAGAAACGGTTGAGTAACCTCCGATAGGACCCTATCTTAAATCAACTTCTCTCTCCTTAGGCCTTGAAAGCTGCTTTGTTTAACTTTGTACTGTTATGATCAAGTATATGATAAGGCCCACACTTTTAAATAAACTTGTAAGTCAACAGAGTCCATTACTCTGGGAAGAAGGCTTAAGAGAGAGATGAGGACATATGCCCCCACAGAGGCTGGAGATGGAGGTCTCTTAGCCCCGTCTCACCTGAAGTACCCCTGTCCCCACCCCCACCCCAATCCAAACTGAGATTCCCTTGGATTTCTTTCTTTTTTGAAAAAAAAAAAAATGTTTTTGTAGAGATGGGGTCTTGCTATGTTGCCCAGGTTGGTCTCAAACTCCTGGCCTCAAGCGATCCTCCTGTTTTGACCTCCCAAAGTGCTCACAGGTGTGAGCCACCGTACCCGGCCAGGATTCCTTTCTTTTCCTTTTCATCTTCTTTGCTAGTAAGGAACCCAGAGCCAAAACACCAAACTGCAAAGGCCCAAATGATCTCAAACCCAAATGGTTACAGGAACTGAACGGGTAACTGAAATGTGTACAATAAGCCGGGTAAAAACAATGGGCGCGATATTTCGACACAGTAAAAACATAGATTTGGTCTCTGCCCCTAGTTCTTGAGCCAGAGCTCCTAACACCCACATTGATAGGGATGCTGGGAGAATCTTTGGTTCTAATATTTGGTCTCTGCCCTCACGGTTCCTGACGCAGAAGCTCCTAAATCCCTGGTAATTTTCTGGGTGGTAGGATCATCTTTTGTTCTGATGAGGTGACTCTTGGTGGATTCCTGGAGAGCCTCGGGATGGGGGCTGGTTGCCAGGGGAAGTAACCCTGTGATTGGAGGGTTGGAGAGGCTGAAGGCTCAGCTGATTGCCATTGGCCAGTGATGCAATCAATCATGCCTATGTAATGAAGCCTCCATAGCCCGCACCCCCATTCCCACAAAGGACAGGGTTCTGGGAGTTTCTGGGTTGCAAAACCTGTGGAACTGCTTGGAGGATGGCATATCAGAAAAAGCAGGGAAGCTCCTCACCCTGCCCGTACTTCGCCATATGCACTTCTTCCACCTGGCTGTTCATCTTTTATCTCTACCCTTTGTAATACTCTTTTTTTTTTTTAAATGGAGTCTTGCTCTGTTGCTCTGGCTGGAGAGCAGGGGACGATCATGGCTCACTGCAGCCTAAATCGCCTGGGCTCAAGCGATCCTCTTACCTCAGCCTCTCCAGTAGCTGAGACTACAGGCGTGTGCCACCCATGCACTGAAATGGTGTGTTTTCTATTTGTAGAAAACAAACATTTTTTAAGTTGTAGAGAGGAGGTCTGGCTATGTTGCCCAGGTTGGTCTCAAACTCCTTGGCTCAAGCGATCTTCCCAGCTCAGCCTCCAAAGTATTGGGATTACGGGCATGAGCCACTGTGCCCGGTCTGTAATATCTGTTTTATAAAATATGGGTAAATGTAAGTAAAGTGTTTCTCTGAGTTCTGTGAGCCACTCTAACATAAATTACTTGAACCCAAGGAGGGGGTCATGGGAAGCCCAGATTTATAGCTGGTGGGTCAGAAATACAGGTCACAACATGGGACATGCAAGTGTCACAGAAGTGGGCGTGGTCTTGTTACAGGAAAGGGTCCCCAATCCAGAATCCAAGAGAGGGTTCTTGGATCTCACACAAGAAAGAATTCAGGGAGGCCGGGGGCGGTGGCTCAAGCCTGTAATCCCAGCATTCTGGGAGGCCGAGACGGGCGGATCACGAGGTCAGGATATCCAGACCATCCTGGTTAACACGGTGAAACCCCGTCTCTACTAAAAAATACAAAAAACTAGCTGGGCGAGGTGGCAGACGCCTGTAGTCCCGTTTGCTGGGGAGGCTGAGGCAGGAGAATGGCGTGAATCCGGGAGGCGGAGCTTGTAGTAAGCTGAGATCCGGCCACTGCACTCCAGCCTGGGCGACAGAGCGAGACTCCGTCTCAAAAAAAAAAAAAAAGAAAGAAAGAATTCAGGGCAAGTCCGCAGTGCAAAGTGAACACAAGTTTATTAAGAAAGTAAAGGAATAAAATAATAAAAGAAAATAAAAAATAAAATAAAAGAATGGCTACTCCATAGACAGAGCAGCCCTGAGGGCTGCTGGTTGCCCATTTTGTGGTTATTTATTGATGATATGCTAAACAAGGGGTGGATTATTCATGCCTCCCCCTTTTAGACCGTATAGGGTAACTTCCTGATGTTGCCATGGCATTTGTAAACTGTCATGGCGCTGATGTGAGCGTAGCAGTGAGGATGGCCAGAGGTCACTCTCATCACCATCTTGGTTTTGGTGGGTTTTAACTGACTTCTTTACTGCAATCTGTTTTATCAGCAAGGTCTTTATGACCTGTATCTTGTGCTGACCTTCTATCTTAAGGCCTTAACCATCTGGGAATACAGCCCAGTAGGTCTCAGCCTCATTTTACCCAGCTCCCGTTTAAGATGGAGTTGCTCTGGTTCACACGCCTCCAACATTTTCCCCTCCCTTTTATAAGAGAACCCTTAATCCTGGCCGGGCGCGGTGGCTCAAGCCTGTAATCCCAGCACTTTGGGAGGCCGAGACGGGCGGATCACGAGGTCAGGAGATCGAGACCATCCTGGCTAACACGGTGAAACCCCGTCTCTACTAAAAATAATACAAAAAACTAGCCGGGTGAGGTGGCCGCGCCTGTAGTCCCAGCTACTTGGGAGGCTGAGGCAGGAGAATGGCGGGAACCCGGGAGGCGGAGCTTGCAGTGAGCTGAGATCCGGCCACTGCACTCCAGCCTGGGCAACAGAGCGACCGTCTCAAAAAAAAAAAAAAAAAAAAAAAAAGAGAGAACCCTTAATCCTAAGGGTTGCAGAGTGATGAAGATCCATCTTCTATAACTTCTTACGGCTGAATAGGGGCGATGATATTCCTGCCTAACTATGAGGGAAGCTGAGGTGGGAGGATTGCTTGAGCCCGAGCCATCCCGGTTGCAGTGAGCCGAGATCAAGCCACTGCACTCCAGCCTGGGTGATAGAGTGACACCGTGTCTAAAAGAATAATAAAAAATAAAGGCGGTTCTGACATAAACTACAACATGGATTAATTTTGAGGACATTATGCTAGGTGAAATGAGCTAGTCAGAAAAAAAGACACTATATGATTTCACTTATATGAGTTATTTAGAGTAGTCAAAATCCTAGAAGCAGAGACCAGGCATGGTGACTCATGCCTGTTATCCCGGTATTTTGGGAGGCCAAGGTGGGAAGATCGCTTCAGCCCAGGAGTCCCAGACCAGCCTGAGCAACATGGCAAGATCCCATCTCTATTTTAAAAAAATTTTTTTAAGATTAAAACAAGAGTAAAACAAAAAAAATTTTTTTTTAATTATCAAGACAGAAAGTGGAATGGTGTTGACAGAGTAATGCCCTCAAATGCAAAAATAAAAATAAAAATAAATAGTGGAATGGTAGCTGCCTGGGACTGAGGGGCAGAGATTATGGGGCTTGTTTAGTAGGAATAGAGTTTCAGTTTTACAAGATGAAAAAAGTTATAGAAATGGATGTTGGCAATGATTGTAAAACATTATGAATATATTAATTAAACTGAACTGTACATCTAACATCAGTTAAGATGGTAAATTTTATCTTATGGTTTTGTTGTTGTTGTCGTTGTTGTTGTTGTTGTTGTTGTTAAGACGGAGTTTCGCTCATGTTGCCCAGGCTGAATTGCAATGATGCCATCATGGCTCACTGAAACCTCCACCTCCCGAGTGAGAGCAATTCTCCTGCCTCAGCCTCCCAAGTAGCTGGGATTACAGGCATGCACCACGATGCTTGGCTGATTTTTGTGTTTTTGTAGAGATGAAGTTTCACCATGTTGGCTAGGCTCTGTAGAAACCTGAAACCTCTACTCCTGAGCTCAGGTTATCCACCCGCCTTGCAGGAGTGAGCCACCATGCTTAGCCTCATCAATAATAATTTAATTGTACATTTAAAAATAACTAAAAGTGGCCAGGCGCGGTGGCTCACGCCTGTAATTCCAGCACTTTGGGGGGCCGAGACTGGCGGATCACGAGGTCAGGCAATAGAGATCATCCTGGCTAATACAGTGAAACCACGTCTCTACTAAAAATACAAAAAAATTAGCTGGGCGTGGTGGCGGGCACCTGTAGTCCCAGCTACTCGGGAGGCTGAGGCAGGAGAATGGCCTGAACCCAGGAGGCGGAGCTTGTAGTGAGCCGAGATTGTGCCACTGCACTCCAGCCTTGGCGACAGAGCAAGACTCTGTCTCAAAAAAATAATAGTAATAATAAAATTAAATTTAATTTAAAAATAACTAAAAGTGCCAGGCACGGTGGCTCACATTTGTAATCCCAGCATTTTGGGAGGGCAAAGCAGGTAGATTACTTGAGGTCAGGAGTTCCCGACCAGCCTGGCCAACATGGTGAAGCCCCCTCTTTACTAAAAGCACAAAAATTAGCTGGGTGTAGTAGTGGTGCCTGTAATCCCAGCTACTCGGGAGGCTGAGGCAGGAGAATCGCTTGAACCAGGAGGTGGAGGCTGCAGTGGAGGTTGCAGTGAGCTGAGATCGCACCACTGCACTCCAGCCTGGGCAACAGAGCAAGACTCCCACTCAAAAAAAAAAAAGGCCAGGCGCCATGTCTCACACCTGTAATCCTAGCACTTTGGGAGGCTGAGGTGAGTGGATCACGAGGTCAGGAGATTGAGACCATCCTGGCTAACACAGTGAAATCCTATCTCTATGAAAAATACAAAAAATTAGCCAAACGTGGTGGCGGGCGCCTGTAGTCCCAGCTACTCGGGAGGCCGAGGCAGGAGAATGGTGTGAACCTGGGAGGCGGAGCTTGCAGTGAGCCGAGATCATGCCACTGCACTCCAGCCTGGAGACTCCGTCTCAAAAAAAAAAAAAAAAAAAGCTAAAGGCTAGAATTGGATTGTTTGTAACACAAAGGATAAATGCTTGAGGTGGATCCCTCATTTGTTTTAATGTGATTATTACACATTGAAGCCTGTATCAAAATATCCCACATAACTCATAAATATATACACTTACTGTGTACCCACAAAACTTAAAAATAAAACAAAATTGTTAATGTAAATAGTCTCAGTATGCCAATTAAAAGAGATTGGGGCCAAACACAGTGGCTCACACCTGTAATCCCAGCACTTTGGGAGGCCAAGGCAGGTGGATCACCTGAGGTCAGAAGTTTGAGACCGGCATGGCCAATGTGGTGGAACTCTGTCTCTACTGAAAATACAAAAGTTAATTGGGCATGGTGGTGAGCGCCTGTAATCCCAGCTACTCAGGAGGCTGAGGCAGGAGAATCACTTGAACCCGGGAGGCAGAGGTTGCAGTGAGCCAGGATCACACCACTGCACCCCAACCTGGGTGACAGAGTGAGACCCCATCTCAAGAAAATATAAATAAATAAATAAATAATGAGTTTGGAAGAGTGGATTAAAAACAGGACCCCCAACTATATTCTGTCCACAAGAAATTCACTTCAAATGTAACAATATAGGTAGGTTAACTGGAAAGAGCAATAGTATGCAAACATTAATCCAAGGAAAGTGGGAGTAGCTATATTAGTATAAGATAAAGTAAGCTTTAGAGCAAAGAAAATTATCAGAGACAGAGAGGGACATAATGTAATGATTGCAAAGCCAATCTACCAAGAAAACATAGCAATCTTTGTCTGTTTACATTAAACAATAGAGCTGAAAATATGTCAAGCAAAAATTGACATAACTGAAAAGACACATAGAAAAAAAACACAATTAGGGCTGGGCGCAGTGGCTCAAGCCTGTAATCCCAGCACTTTGGGAAGCCGAGATGGGCGGATCATGAGGTCAGGAGATCGAGACCATCCTGGCTAACACGGTGAAACCCTCGTCTCTACTAAAAAAAATACAAAAAACTAGCCGGGCGAGGTGGCGGGCGCCTGTAGTCCCAGCTACTTGGGAGGCTGAGGCAGGAGAATGGCGGGAACCCGGGAGGCAGAGCTTGCAGTGAGCTGAGATCCGGCCACTGCACTCCAGCCTGGGCGACAAAGCGAGACTCTGTCTCAAAAAAAAAAAAAAAAAGAAAAAGAAAAAAAACACAATTAGAGCTGGAGACTTCAATGCTCTTTTCTTTTTCTCTTGTTTTGTTTTTATTTTTGAGATGGAGTTTTGCTCTTGTTGCCCAGGCTGCAGTGCAACAGCCTGATCTTGGCTCACTGCAACCTCCACCTCCCAGGTTCCAGCGATTCTCCTGCCTCAGCCTCCCGAGTAGCTGGGATTACAGGCACGTGCCACCACACCCAGCTAATTTTGTAGTTTTAGTAGAGACAGGGTTGCACCATGTTGGTCAGGCTGGTCCCAAACTCCCAACCTCAGGTGATCCACCTGCCTTGACCTCCCAAAGTGCTGGGATTACAGGTGTCAGCCACCGCGCCCAGCCCAACACTCTTTTTTCAAGAGTTGATAGAACAACTAGACAGAATAATGCAAAGGTATAGAACTCAATACCGTCAATCAATGGGATCTAGTCGACCTTTATAGAACATTCCACCCAACAACAGCAGAATACACATTCTTTTCAAGAGCCCGTGGAACATATACCAAGATAGACCACATCTTGGGCCAAAAAACAAATTTCAACAAATGTAAAAGAATTGAAATCATATACAGTGTGTTCTGTCACACACTGGAATCAAACTAGAACTGAATAACAGAAAAATAACAGGAAGATCTGCAAACTCTTGCGAACCAAACAACATACTTCTAAATAATCCATGGTTTCCTCTTGTGTATTTTCAAAAAATACACTTAAGTAAATGAAAATTAAAATACAACATATCCAAATGGTAGCACACACATAAAGCCATGCTGATAAGGAAATTTATAGCACTAAATGCATACATCAGAAAAGAGGGAAAGTCCCAAATCAATAATCTAATCTGTCACATCAAGAACCTAGAAAAAAAGCCAGGTGTGGTAATGCATGCCTGTAGTCCCAGTCACTTGGGAGGCTGAGGCAGAAGTTCAAGAAAAAAGGTGCCTGAGCCCTTGGCCGGGCTCAATGACTCACACCTATAATCCATTGCCAACATGATGAAACCCCCATCTCTACCAAAAATACAAAAAAATTAGCCGGGCGTGGTGGCGCATGCCTGTAATCCCAGAACCAAATAAATACAAAGCCAGTAGAAGGAAGGAAATATAAAGGTAAGAGCAAAAACTAGTGAAATTGAAAACAGAAATTTTTTGAATAGAAAAATATAAATGAAACAAAAAATAAATCTGAAAAAATCAGCAAAATTGACAAACTCATAGCAAGACCAACAAAAAAAGAAGACACAATTATCAATAGAACTGAAACACAGGGCCCAGTGTGGTGGCTCATGCCTGTAATCGCAGCACTTTGGGAGGCTGAGGCAGGCAGATCACCTGAGGTCAGGAGTTCAAGACCAGCCTAACATGGTGAAACCCCATCTATACTAAAAATACAAAAATTAGCCCTGGGCATAGTGGCAGGCACCTGTAATCCCAACTACTTGGGAGGCTGAGGCAGGAGAATTGCTTGAACCTGGAAGGCAGAGGTTGCAGTGAGCTGAGATCATGCCATTGCACTCCAGCCTAGGCAACAGAGCAAAACTCAATCTCAAAAAAATAAAAATTAAAAAAAAAAGAGTCTGAGCACAGTGGCTCACACCTGTAATCCCAGTACTTTGGGAGGCCAAGGAGGGTGGATCACGAGGTCAGGAGATTGAGACCATCCTGGCTAACATGGTAAAACCCTGTCTCTACTAAAAATACAAAACATTAGCTGGGCATGGTGGACGCCTGTAGTCCCAGCTACTCGGGAGGCTGAGGCAGGAGAATGGTGTGAACCTGGGAACGGGAGCTTGCAGTGAGCCAAGACTGAGCCACTGCACTCCAGCCTGGGCGACAGAGCAAGATTCCATCTCAAAAAAATAAAAGAGAAATGAAACATGGGCTATTACGACAGATCCCACAGACACATAAAGGCTAATAAGAGAACACTACGAACAACTCTGTGAATAAGGGAACACATAAATTCAACAGCTTAGTTAAAATAACCCAGTTCCCCCAAAAAACATAAACTACAACAACCCACCCATTATGAAATATATAATTTGAATGGCCTTGTATCTATTGAGGAAATTAAATTTGCAATTTTAAAACTCTCAAAAAAGAATCAATAGGCCAAATTTTCTTTGGAAAATGCTACCAAATGTTCAAAGAATGAATACCATTTGATATAGTTAGGATGCTTGTCCCCACTCAAATCTCATGTTGAGATGTAATCCCCAATGTTGGAGGTGAGGCCTGGTTTGGATCATGGAGATGGACTCCTCATGAATAGCTTGGGCCATCCTTTTGGTAATGAATGAGTTACTGCTCTGGGTTCACATCAGACCAGGTCATTTAAGAGTGTGTGGCAGCTGGGCACAGTGACTCACACCTGTAATCCCAGCACTTTGGGAGGTCGAGGTGGGTGGATCACTTGAGGTCAGAAGTTCCAGACCAGCTTGGGCAACATGGAGAAACCCTGTCTCTACTTATAATACAAAAATTAGCTGGGTGTGGTGGTGCACATGCCTGTAATTCCAGCTACTCAGGAGGTGAGGCAGGAGAATCGCTTGAATCCAGGAGGCAGAGGTTGCAGTGAGCCAATATCATGCTATTGAACTCCAGCCTGGGCAACAAGAGTGAAACTCAAAAAAAAAAAAAAAAAAGCCGGGGGCAGTGGCTCAAGCCTGTAATCCCAGCACTTTGGGAGGCCGAGACGGGCGGATCACAAGGTCAGGAGTTTGAGACCATCCTGGCTAACACGGTGAAACCCCGTCTCTACTAAAAAATACAAAAAGCTAGCCGGGCGAGGTGGCTGGCGCCTGTAGTCCCAGCTACTCGGGAGGCTGAGGCAGGAGAATGGCGTAAACCCCAGAGGCGGAGCTTGCAGTGAGCTGAGATCCGGCCACTGCACTCCAGCCTGGGCGACAGAGCGAGACTCTGTCTCAAAAAAAAAAAAAAAAAAGGTGTGTGACATTCTCCTGCACTCTCTCTCTTTTTCCATGCTTTTGCCTCATGCTTTTGCCATGTGACATGCTTGCTCCCTCTTTGCCTTTGCTATGATTGGAAGCTTCCTGAGGCCTCCCCAAAAGTCAAGCAGATGTCAGCACTATGCTTCCTCTAAAGCCTGCTGAACCATGAGCCGATTCAACCTCTTTTCTTATAAATTACCCAGTCTCAGGTATATCTTTATAGCACTGCAAGAATGGCCTAATATACCATTTCTATGCAGTCTCTTCCAGAACACAGAAGAAAGGAGAACATTTCCCAGTTCATTTTATGTAGTATTACCCTGATATCAAAATTAGACAAAGACAGTACAAAAAAAAAAAAAAAACTTCAGACTAATATAGACTGAATATAGACTCAGAAATCCTTAACAAAATGTTTTCAAATAGAATTCAGCAATGCACAAAAAGAAGTACACACCATGATCAAGTGAGTTTACTCCAGGCACACAAGCCTGGCTCAGTATCCAAAAGTCCATGCGATTAACAAGCTAAAGAAGAAAAACCACATCATTTCAATTGACATAGAAAAGCATTTGACAAATTTCAACCCCATTCGTTATTTTTTGTTTAATCCCTCCAAAAAATAAGAGTAGAGGCCAGGCATGGTAGCTTACACCTATAATCCCAGCACTTTGGGAGGCTGAGACAGGTGGATCACTTGAGGCCAGGAGTTCAAGACCAGCCTGGCCGACATGGTGAAACCCTATCTCTACTACAAATAGAAAAAATGAGCAGGGCATGGTGGCATGTGCCTGTAATCCCAGCTACTCAGGAGGCTGAGGCATGAGAATCACTTGAACCTGGGAGGCGGATGTTGCAATGAGCCAAGATAACACCACTGCACTCCAGCCTGGGAAACAAGGGCAAGACTCTGTCTCAAAAAAAAAAAAAAAAAAGCATAATCACCAACACCTAGCCCTGTTTGACAGTTTCTTAAAAAGCTAAACATTCAACTGCCATCTAAATCAGAAATTATACTCCTGGACATTAATTATGTAAAAATGAAGACTTGCGTTCACACAAAAACCTGCACATGAGGCCAAGCGTGGTGGCACACGCCTGTAATCCCAGTACTTTGGGAGACGGAGACGGGTGGAACTCCTGAGCTCAGGAGTTCGAGATCAGCCTGGGCAACATGGTGAAACCTCATCTCTACCAAAATACAAAAAATTATCCAGGCGTGGTCACAGTCGCCCATAGTCCCAGTTACTCGGGAGGCTGAGGCAAGAGAATCACTTGAATCCAGAAGGCGGAGTTTGCAGTGAGCACCATTGCACTCCAGCCTGGGCAACAGAAGGAGACCCTGTCTCCACCACCCCACCCCCCCAAAAAAGACAAACCTGTACACGAATGTTGATAGAATGTTGCTCCAAACTAGAGACAACCCAAATATCCTTCAACTAAAATGTAAACATCCATACCATGAAATACTGTTCAGCCATAAAAAGGAATGAACTTTTTTTTTCTAGGGACAGGGTCTCGCTCCGTTGTCCAGACTCGAGTGCAGTGGTGCCATCATAGCTCACTGCAGCCTCAACTGCCTGGGCTCAAGTGATCTTCCTGCCTCAGCCTCCCAAGTAGCTGGGATTACAGGCATGAGCCACCATGCTGGCTCATTTTTTCTATTTTTAGTAGAGACGGGGTTTCACCATGTTGGCCAGGCTGGTCTCGAACTCCTAGGCTCAAGCAATCCTCCCTCCTCAGCCTCCCAAAGTGCTGGGATTACAGGCATGAGCCACCACGCCCATCTAAGGAATGAACTACTGATACCCCTAACAACCTGGATGAATCTCCTGAGAATCTACTGAGTGAACAAAGCCACTCCCAAAAAGTTAGATACTGTACGATTCCTGAAATGACAAGAGTATAGAAATGAAGAAAAGATTAGTGTCTGCAGGGGCAGGGAGGGGTTGAGTTAGGAGGGAAGTAGGTATGGCTGTAAATGAGGAACAGGAGGGATCCTTACGGGGAAGAAAATTCTGTATCTTACTACTGTCAATATCCTGGCTGGTGATATCATACTATAATTTTCCAAGATGTTATCATTCGGGAAAACTAGGTAAAGCTTACGGGATCTGTTTCTTTTTCTCTTTCTTTCTTTCTTTCTTTCTTTCTTTCTTTCTTTCTTTCTTTCTTTCTTTCTTTCTTT
>NC_045441.1:12984078-12999040 GCF_002776525.5 Piliocolobus tephrosceles | reverse complement strand
TTTCTTTCTTTCTTTCTTTCTTTCTTTCTTTCTTTCTTTCTTTCTTTTTTTTAACAATTGCATGTGAATTTACAAATCTCTCAAAATTAAGAATTTAATGAAAACACAAAAGAAAATAGGTGTGTTTTATCTCAGTCCAGAACTTTTTTTTTTTTTTTTAAAGCAAAAGAGACCGGGTGCAGTGGTTCATGCCTATAGTCCCAACACTTTGGGAGGCCAGGGTGGGCAGGAGTTCAAGACCAGCCTGGCCAACATGACGAAATCCCATCTCTACTAAAAATACAAAAATTAGGCAGGCGTGGTGGTGCGCGCCTGTAGTCCCAGCTACTCGGGAGGCTGAGGCAGGAGAATATCTTGAACCAGGGAGGCAGAGGTTGCAGTGAGCCGAGATCGTGCCACTACACTCCAGCCTGGGCGACAGAGACTCCGTCTAAACAAACAACAACAAAAAAAAAGTGAGAGAAAGGAAGGAAGGAAGGAGGGAGGGTAGGAAGGAAGGAGGGAAGGAAGGAAGGAAGGAAGGAAGGAAGGAAGGAAAAAAATTAAAAAAGGAAAAAAAAAGAGAGAGAGAATAGGTGTGGAATGCCAGTAGTAAGTGAAGTATGCGTACCCCACCTAGAGGTATTCTATTTCAGATTTGAGAAAAACTTTGTACTGGCCAAACAAAATTATTTGCAGATAAAATTCTGCCCCTGGGCTGCAGTTTGCAACCTCTGGCCGAGACCTGAGAACATAGCTCAGTGCTGAGAGCAAATGAAACTGACAAGAAGGTTTAAAACATATATTTAGTTGTTGTTTTTGCTTTGTTTTATCTTGTTTGTTTGTTTTGTTTTGTTTTGTTTGGGGGAGTCTCACTCTGTTGCCCATCCTGGAGCACAGTGGCGAGATCTCAGCTCACTACAACCTCTGCCTCCCGGGTTCAAGTGATCCTCCTTCCGAGTAGGTGGAACTACAGGTGTGAGCCACCACGCCTAGCTAATTTTTGTAGTTATAGTAGAGATGGGGTTTCACCATTTTGGCCAGGCTGGGCTCAAACTCCTGACCTCAGGTAATCTGCCCTTCTTGGCCTCCCAAAGTGCTGGAATTACAGGCATGAGTCACCGAGCCCGGCCTAAAACACATTTGGTGACATGCATTATCATTACTGTTCATTTCTTATCCCCACACACCCAGACACACCACACACAAATACTGCACACCCACCGATACACACATGGGCACACAATCAGCCACAAATGTCATGCTCAGTTACCTGCATTTGGTCACATTTGGTCACATGCCACACACACATCTACAGTCATGCACACTCCCACGCACACACTGACACCCACACTCTGCAGCCAGATAAGGGGTGATGTTTCTTCAGTGTCTCAGTGACCACAGTATGCATGCACCGGCTTCCAGTGCACGCGCTCTCCATGGGCTTTGCACGGTGAGTCCCCCAGCCAGAGCAATGGAGGACCCAAAGCCCCACAGACACTAGGCTCCTCTCCTCCACGGTTCTGCACACAATTTCATCTTTCTTTTTTTTTCTCTCTCTCTCTCTCTTTTTTTTTTTTTTTTAGAGACAGAGTCTTGCTCTGTCGCCCAGGCTGGAGTGCAGTGGCCGGATCTCAGCTCACTGCAAGCTCCGCCTCCCGGGTTTACGCCATTCTCCTGCCTCAGCCTCCCGAGTAGCTGGGACTACAGGCGCCCGCCACCTCGCCCAGCTAGTTTTTTGTATTTTTTTAGTAGAGACGGGGTTTCACCATGCTAGCCAGGATCTCTCTTTTTTTTTTTTTTAGACGCAACTTCTCTCTTGTTGCCAGGCTGGGGTGCAGTGATGCAATCTCAGCTCACTGCAGCCTCCGCATCCTGAGTTCAAGCGATTCTCCTGCCTTAGCCTCCAGAGTAGCTGGGATTACAGGCACCGGCCACCACACCCGGCTAAGTTTTTGTATTTTTAGTGGAGTCGGGGTTTCGCCATCTTAGTCAGGCCAGTCTCAAACTCCTAACCTCAAGGGATCTGCCCACCTCGGCCTCCCAAAGTGCTGGGATTACAGGTGTGAGCCACCGCGCGTGGCCAATCCTCATCTCTTCTGATGCTAGAGATTGCAGGATCCTGACCCTCGTAGATATTGCCGACTGGGGAAAAGAGAGGGACAGGCTGGTACAGGAGGAAGAGAATGCGGTAGTTGCAGTAGGGGAGAGGCATGGTGCACTGGGGACTTTCTTGGCGGATGGACACTAGCGGGGAGATAGAGAACAGGCTAATCTCCCAGCTGTGGGTGCTGCTCTCTCAATTCCTCTTTTTCTAGCCCTTTGCTCCTCAAAATTTCTCTTCCACACACACACCCTTCTGTGCAAATATACCTCGTCACCTCCACCAGCTCCTGATCAGCCTTCTACAGGAAGCCCTCCTGGACCAAAGCAGCTGCAGAGCTCTCCTTCCCTGTGGACACTCAGCATCCCACTGCCGGGTCATGCTGTTGCTTCTGGACAGGAGGTTCGGGAGTGGAGGAGGGGCGGCCATTATGCCTGGAGACTCCAGGCCTCACTCCCGCCCCACCCCATCATACCACTTCCCATTAAAAAGCAGCCATGAACTGTGGCCCACGCCTGTAATCCCAGCACTTTGGGAAGCCAAGGCGGGCGGATCTTCTGAGGTCAGGAGTTCAAGACCAGCCTGGCCAACATGGTGAAAGCCCGTCTCTGCTAAAAATACAAAAAATTAGCTGAGTGTGGTGGCGGCCGCCTGTAATCCCTGCTACTTGGGAGGCTGAGGCAGGAGAATCGCTTGAACCCAGGAGGCAAAGGTTGCAGTGAACTGAGATTGCACTATTGCACTCCAGCCTGGGCAACAAGAGCGAAACTCCGTCTCAAAAAAAAAAAAAAAACACCTGCAGGCTGGGCATGGTGGCTCACACCTATAATCCCAGTGCTTTGGGAGGCCAATCCTGGAGGATCTCTTGAGTCCAAGAGTTCAAGACCAGCCTGGGCAACATAGCAAGATCTCCATATCCACAAAACATAAAAATAATTAGCTGGGCATGGTGGCACTCACCTGGATTCCTAGCTATTCGAGAGGCTGAGGTGAGAGGATTGCCTGAGCCCAGGAGGTTGAACCTGCAGTGATGAGCTATGATCATGCCACTGTATTCCAGCCTGGGCAACAGAGCAAGACCGTGTCTCAGGGGGAAAAAAAAAGAAGACCACCACGACTAAGAGGAAGAGGAAGAGGAAGACGAAGAAGAAAGGAGGAGGAGGAGGAGGAGGAAAAGAGACACTTGCATTGTACTCTCTGGGCATCCACATACTCAGGTGACACACTCAGACACACACTGCAGGCCTGAACACCACACTGGTTTTTATTTTAACAGATTTATTGAAATACCATTTCCATACCATACAACTCACCAATTCAAATGGCAATCCGTTTGAAAAGTGGGCCCATCAGGTGGTGTGGCTGGGCTTAGACTGGGGGCTGAGGCACAGAGTGACCCCCACTACACTGCCAGTTGTGCCTGGATTGAGTACTGCATGCTCTACTCCTGCTGGCTTTGAGGCTGGTGAAAGTTACATCGCCTCTCTTAGCCTCAGTTTCCTCCTTTATCAAATGAGGGAGATGGTGTCTGCACGACTCACTTCCAGGGTTTTGGTGAGACTAGAGGAGATGGTTAAGTGTGCCATAAAGCAGAAAACAAGTTGGCCTGGTGTGCGCAGTGGCTCACGCCTGTAATTCCAGCACTTTGGGAGGCCCAGGCGGGTGGATGACTAGAGGTCAGGAGTTCAAGATGAGCCTGACAAATATGGCGAAACCCCATCTCTACTAAAAACACAAAAATTAGCTCGGCGTGGTGGCGTGCTCCTGTAGTCCCAGCTACTTGGGAGTCTGAGACAGGAGAATTGCTTGAACCCAGGAAGCAGAAGTTGCAGTGAGCAGAGATCATGCCACTGCATTCCAGCCTGGGGGACAGAGTGAGACTCCATCTCAAAAAAAAAAAAAAAAAAAATGTACAAGTCAATGATTTTTAGTATATTCACAGAGTTATACAACCATCATTACCACAATGAATTGTAAAACGTTTTCACCACCCCCAAAGAGAAACTCTGTCCCTATTTTCTCCCAACATCCTCACCCCAGCCCCTGACAACCACTGCTATACTCTTTGTCTCGGTAGATTTCCCTATTCGGATTTTTTTTTTTTTTTTTTGACAGAGTCCGTCTTCATTGCCAGGCTGGAGTGCAGTGGCGCAATGTCAGCTCCACTGCAACCTCCACCTCCTGGGTTCAAGTGATTCTCCTGCCTCAGCCTCCCGAGTAGCTGGGACTACAGGCAAATGCCACCACACTGGGCTAATTTTTGTATTTTTAGTAGAGACAGGGTTTCACCACGTTGGCCAGGATGCTTTCAATCTCTTGACCTCGTGATCTGCCCGCCTCAGCCTCCCAAAGTGCTGGGATTACAGGCATGAGCCACCGCGCCTGGGGGAATATTTTTTAATAAATGGAATCAGGGCCAGCCGTGGTGGCTCAAGCCTGTAATCCCAGCAGTCTCAGAGACTGAGGTGGGTGGATTACCTGAGGTCAGGAGTTCGAGACCAGCCTGGCCAATATGGTGAAACCCCATCTCTACTAAAAATACAGAAATTAGCCGGGCATGGTGGCACATGCCTGTAATCCCAGCTACTCAGGAGGCTGAGGCAGGATAACTGCTTGAGTCCAGGAGGAGAAGGTTGCAGTGAGCCGAGATCATGCCACTGCACTCTAGCCTGGACGACAGAGAGAGACTCTGTCTCAAAAAATAAAAATAAAAATAAAAATAAATAAATAAATGCAATCATACAATAAATGGTCCTGCCTCTTTCACTTACTGTAATGTTTTCAAGGTTCATTCATGTTGCAACATGTATCCATACTTTATTCCTTTTTAATGGCTGCATAATATTCTGTCGTGTGGATAGACCATATGTTATTTACCCATTCATCAGTTGATGAACATTTAGGATGTTTCCATTTTTTGGCTGTTATGCATAATGTTGCTACAAACATTCAGGTACAAGTTTTTTTTGTGTGGCTTGCTCATATGCTTTTATGTCTCTTGGGTACTTGAGTATTCCTAGAGGGAAATTGCTGAGTCTTATGGTAACATGAGTCAGCATTGTAATCTTTTGAGGGATCACCAGGTTGTTTTCTACAGCAGTTGCCCCACTTACATTGCCACCAGCAATGTATCAGGGTGTCAGTTTCTCCACATCCTCACCAACATTTGTTATTTGATTACTGCCTCCCTAGTGGGTGCAAAGTGGTATCTCTTTGTGGCTTTGATTTGTATTTCCCTAATGACCAATGATGTTGAGCATCTTTTCATGTATTTACTGGACTTTTTTTTTTTTTGACACAGTGTCGCTCTCTTGCCCAGATTGGAGTGCGGTAACACAATGATAGCTCACTGCAGCCTCAAAACTCCTGGGCTCAAGCAATTCTCTCACCTCAGCCTCCCAAGCAGCTGGGACTACAGGTGTGCACCACCATCCCTGGCTAATTTTTTTTTTTTTTCAGGTAGAGACAAGGTCTCCCTATGTTGCCCAAGCTAGTCTTAAACTCCTGGCCTCAAGCGATCCTCCTGCCTCGGCCTCACAAAGTGCCGAGATCATAGCCATGAGATACCGCCCCCAGTCACACTTATTGGCCATTTTTATATCTTCTGTCTCTATTCTAAATGTCTGCTCAGTTTCTTTGGCCATTTTTTAATTGGTTTATTTGTCTTTTTATTATTGAGTTGTAGGAATCATGGTAGATATTGAGCAAAAAGCTGATTGGAGCTGTGTTTGCCCAGAGGCAAAGTCTTATTTGCAAAGTCCCTGAAGTTTGGCCCCGGGCACAAAGCTCTGTCCTGCTGGCCTCATCTCAGTGCAGCCCTGCCCAGCACGTCCACCTCCCCCAGGCTCAGGGACGAGCCCCAAACCCAAGCAACTCAGGACAACTCTCCTCTCACAGAGGCTCAAGGTGGTAAAAGGACTGGCTTAAGCTCTCATGACCCAGGAGAGCAAAGCCAGGCTCAAGTTCAGATCTATCCTTTCTCTGCACAATTTCTCTGCACGTATACATGCACTGCCTGGCTGTTTTCTGCTTTTATAGCACACTTAACATCGCATCCATTCTCACCATAACCCTGGAAGTGAGTCATGCAGACGCCATTTCCCTCATTTTATAGAGGAGGAAACTGAGGCTAAGAGAGGTGACATGACGTTCACCAGCCTCAAGGCCAGCAGGAGTAGGGGTCATGGTACCCAATCCAGGCACAACTGGCGGTGCAGTGGGGACCACTCTGGGCCTCAGCCCCAGGTCTAAGCCCAGTCACATCACCTGGAGGGTCCACTTTTCTTCTGGCCCAGAGCCACCCCCACTCACCAGGAAACTGTAGCAGCCAGTAGTCCACTGGAAGACCTGGGCTATATGAACTTCCTCTAGAACAGCTCCACCCAGCACCAGCTGGACCCTCTGGACTGGCACTCCCAGATCTGCCCAGGCCCTGCCCAACAGGCCCAGCCCAAGACCTTTGCTCCTGAAAGAAGTAGGACCCTGGTTTCTATGAGCCCCTGATACTGTTTCTTACTCTTCTTCTTTTTTTTTTTTGAGATGGAGCCTCGCCCTGTCACCCAGGCTGGAGTGCAGTGGTGCGATCTCGGCTCACTGCAACCACTGCCTCCCAAGTTCAAGTGATTCTCCTGCCTTAGCCTCCCGAGTAGCTGGTACTACAGGCTTGTACCACCACGCCCGACTAATTTTTGTTTTTTTGTTTTTTGGTTTTTTTTTTTGAGACAGAGTCTCTGTCATGCAGGCTGGAGTGCAGTGGCATGATCTCGGCTCACTGCAAGCTCCGCCCCCTGGGTTCATGCCATTCTCCTGCCTCAGCCTCCCGAGTAGCTGGGACTACAGGCACCTGCCACCATGCCCGGCTAATTTTTTTTTTTTTTTTTTTTTTGTATTTTTAGTAGAGACGGGGTTTCATCATGTTAGGTAGGATGGTCTCGAACTCCTGACCTTGTGATCCACCCTCCTTGGCCTCCCAAAGTGCTGGGATTACAGGTGTGAGCCACCGCACCTGGCCAATTTTTGTATTTTTAGTAGAGATGGAGTTTCACCATGTTAGCCAGGCTGGTCTTGAACTCCTGACCTCATGTGATCCAACCACCTCGGCCTCCCAAAGTGCTGGGATTACAGACGTGAGCCACCGCACCCGGCCATGTTTCTTGCTCTTCTGTCACTCCAAGGCTTGGGCATTTATGGAAGAGGGCACAGGCTGCACGCCTGTGATTTGAGATATGGAGGCAACCCCGAAAAACCCCAAGGCCCAGCTCAATGGGTCTCTCTTCTCTCTGGAAGAGCCCTTGACTCCTACAAGATGACCAAGCCCCCTTGACTCAGCACAGTAGTACCCCTTTATCAGTCATTTATGCCAGTAGGAAAGCCTGGGTAGGTAAGGTTGTAGGAACATGAGAAAGTCTTCCCTTCATTCAAGTCACTAAATCGACTTTCTCTTGAGTACCCAACACCATTCTAGGCAATGGGAATGCAGCAGTGAATAAAACCAGCAAAATTCTTGCCTTTTCTGGGACACTACAGATGTCCCAATGGAGTTGACATACTGGAACAGAAAGAAAGAAACAATTTAAAAATAGGCTGGGCGCAGTGGTTCACACCTGTAATCCCAGCACTTTGGGAGGCCGAGGCAGGCAGATCATGAGGTCAGGAGTTCGAGACCACCTGGCCAATATGGTGAAACCTCGTCTCTACTAAAAATACAAAAATTAGCTGGGTGTGGTGGCACGTACCCATAGTCCCAGCTACTCAGGAGGCTGAGGCAGAAGAATTGCTTGAACCTGGGAGGTGGAGGTTGCAGTGAGCTGAGATTGCACCACTGCACTCCAGTCTGGTTGACAGAACAAGATTCCATCTTAAAAAAAAAAAAAGAAAAGAAAAAAAGACTGAGTGTGGTGGCTCACACCTGTAATCCTAGCACTTTGGGATGGGGGGATCGCTTGAGACCAGGAGTTCAAGACCCACCTGGGCAATACAGTGAGACCCCATCTCTACAAAGAAATGAAACAATTAGGTGGGCTTGGTGGTGTGTGCCTGTAGTCCCAGCTACTTGGGAGGCTAAAGCTGTAGTATTGCTTAAGTCCAAGAATTCAAGACTGCAGTGAGGTATGATAGAACTGCTGCACCCCAGCCTGGGTGACAGAGCAAGACACTGTCTCTAAAATAAATATATGAATAAGTCATTGAACGTTCCCAACACAAAGAAATAAAAGTTTGAGATGATGAATATGCCAATTACCCTGATCTGATTCCTCATTCTATGTATTAAAACATCACTGTGTGCGCCACATGTATGTACAATCATTGCCAATTTAAAATTTTTTTAAGTACAATGAAACATAAATAAGAAAAATACAGAATATTGTCCGATGGTGTAAAATACTAAGCAGAATATAAAGTATTAAAGGGGGCAGGCCATTGTGGGGTAAGAAATTGCAATTTTATTTTATTTTATTTTATTTTATTTTATTTTATTTTATTTTAATTTCAAGACAGAGTCTGGCTTTGTCACCCAGGCTGAAGTGCAGGGGTATGATCTCAGCTCACTGCAACCTCCACCTCCTGGGTTCAAGCGATTCTCTTGCCTCAGCCTCCCGAGTAGCTGGGATTACAAGTGTATACCACCATGCCTGGCTAATTTTTGTATTTTTAGTAGAGACAGGGTTTCACCATGTCGGCCAGGCTGGTCTCGAACTCCTGACCTCAAGTGATCCACCCGTCTCAGCCTCCCAAAGTGCTGGGATTACAGGCTTGAGCCACCATGCCCCAATTTTAAATAGGGTGGTCAGGGAAAGACTCACTGAGACCAAAACCTGAAGGCAGTTAGGAGTAAGCCATGTGGATGTCTGCAGGCATGTTCCATGTACAGGGGGCAGCAAGTGCAGGAACCCTGAGGCAGGGGCATGTGGTATGCAAGGGCTGCCCTGAGGGGAAGAGAGGGGATGGGGTTAGGAACAGCCCAGGCTGAACCTCCAAGGCCAAGTCTGAAGGGCTCTGAGCTTGGTGAAGAAGGGGGAACGATTGCCCAGGTGTGTGAGCCAGGGCTTTGAGGGTAGTGTTTCTGACTTCCCAACTTTTTTCTTTTCTTTAAAGACAGGGTCTGCTCTGATGCCCAGGCTGGAGTGCAGTGGTGCGATCATAGCTCACTGCAGCCTCGAACTCCTGGGCTCAAGTAATCCTCCTGCCTGAGCCTCCGGAGTAGTAGCTGGGACTACAGGCACAGGTCACCACACCTGGCTAGTTTTTAAATTTTTTGTAGAGATGGAGTGAGCCACCACCGTACTCTGTCCGGTCTGACTTCCCACTTTTGCCGAGATTGAATCTTTCACCAGCATTTCATTAAGGTGTACCTCAGCCCTGACTAGGGCTCAAAGGGAGGGAGGACAGGGCTCGGAAAGGGGAGAGGACTCAATGGGAGGAGGGAGGACTCCTGGGAGGGGAGGGCAGCTTAGCTAAAGGCATGCAGGCTCACGGCCAGCGATGGGAACTGGAGGGAGAGCTGGAGAGGAATTTGAGCTTAGTTAGGCTTAAAGGCACCTTTTGGGTACCTTTGCAGGCAGTCCCTGGCTTCTGCGCCCAGCACCTCCTGGGCTGGACAACCCCACCGCCCGGACTCAGGCCGAGCCTGTGCGACGTTTGTGCCGGAGGGGCCGAGCAGCAGGTGCGCGGCTCCTGCAAACAGCCGCGGCCACGCCCACCCTGGCCCTCCCCGCCCTGCTGTTCCGGGGTAATTGGCAGCGCCCCCATCCCCACGCGGCCAGTGCCAAAAGCGCCTATAGTGGTGAGGAGGGAGAAGCCCTGTCAAATTCTTTGGGATTTGCACCCCAAGCCCCTGACGCATCTCATCCTCGTTTTTGCCCTGGAGAATTCATTCCCGAGCAGAGAGGGACAAGGACCGACGGGCGGGGGCTGGGGCAGGTCCCGCCCTTCCTTGGCAACTCCCCTACCTCGGCGTTGTGGCCTGCGCTGGGCCAAGTCCTTCCTCCCAGGACGCTCGGTGAAGGTGGGAGGCGGGAGCCACGTCACTGTCCCCAGGCCCTGAAGAGCGCTGCTCCGCCCCTCCCGCCCCCAACGGAGCGCTGGGCACTTAGTTAAGACGCACCGGCCCCAGCCCAGGGCCAGCCCAGTCGCCGCCGCCCGCCCACAAAGCCACAGGCAGGTGCAGGCGCAGCCGCAGCGCGAGTGTGTGGAGCCGAGCCGTTAGCGCGCGCCGTCGGTGAGTCCGTCCGTCTGTCTGTCAGTCGGGGCGCCGCAGCTCCCACCAGGCCCAGCGGCCCCGGCCCCTCGTCTCCCCGTACCCGGAGCCACCCGGTGGAGCGGGCTTTGCCGCGGCAGCCATGTCCATGGGCCTGGAGATCACGGGCACCGCGCTGGCCGTGCTGGGCTGGCTGGGCACCATCGTGTGCTGCGCGCTGCCCATGTGGCGCGTGACGGCCTTCATCGGCAGCAACATCATCACGTCGCAGACCATCTGGGAGGGCCTGTGGATGAACTGCGTGGTGCAGAGCACCGGCCAGATGCAGTGCAAGGTGTACGACTCGCTGCTGGCGCTGCAGCAGGATCTGCAGGCGGCCCGCGCCCTCATCGTGGTGGCCATCCTGCTGGCCGCCTTTGGGCTGCTAGTGGCGCTGGTGGGCGCCCAGTGCACCAACTGCGTGCAGGACGACACGGCCAAGGCCAAGATCACCATCGTGGCGGGCGTGCTGTTCCTTCTGGCCGCCCTGCTCACCCTCGTGCCGGTGTCCTGGTCCGCCAACACCATTATCCGGGAATTCTACAACCCCGTGGTGCCTGAGGCGCAGAAGCGCGAGATGGGCGCGAGCCTCTACGTGGGCTGGGCGGCCGCGGCGCTGCAGCTGCTGGGGGGCGCGCTGCTCTGTTGCTCGTGCCCCCCGCGCGAGAAGAAGTACATGCCCACCAAGGTCGTCTACTCCGCGCCGCGCTCCACCGGCCCGGCAGCCAGCATGGGCACAGCCTACGACCGCAAGGACTATGTCTAAGGGACAGACGCAGGGAGACCCCCCACCTTCACCACCGCGAGCTGGAGCGCGCACCAGGCCATCCAGCATGCAGCCTTGCCTTGGAGGTCAGCCCACTCCCAGATGCCAGGAAGCTCCCGCGCTGGACTGGGAGGGGACGGCTCGAGGACCCCTCCCCAGCAGCCACCGCTTTTCAGGCCAGGGAGTCGACTTCAGGGCCCAGGGACCAACCTGCATGGACTGTGAAACCTCACCATTCTGGAGCACGGGGCCTGGGTGCCCGCCAATACTTGACCGCCCCGTCGAGCCCCATCGGGCCGCTGCCCCCATGCTCGCGCTGGGCAGGGACCGGCAGCCATGAAAGGGGGCACTTGATATTTTTCAATAAAAGCCTTTCGTTTTGCACTCGCTGGAGCCTCCTTGTTCCAAGCGCCTCCACCTCCCTGCAGAGCGCCCCCTCGGGGCGGCCTTGGCTGGATCTCGCTCTCCGGGATGGAGCTTAGAGGGAAGGTGGGGTTGTAAGCTGAGCTCGGTGATCACGGAGTGGTCACTCGCCCACTCCCTGGGGATTCGGAAGACAGCCTGTGCGGCCAAAGCCAAGGTCCAATCTAGGAAGCAGGCACGAGCACTTCCCGCCCCTGGGTCTGTGCTGGGAGCCGACAATACCCCACACATTCGTGGCTCGGGATGGGAAGGGGAAGGTGGCAGAGATGTGCCCCTGGGTCTGTGCTGGGAGCCGACAATACCCCACACATTCGCAATCTCCCGTGCGCCTTGTGAAAGAGCGCATTCCGTACTGCCATTTCCTACTGGAAAAAAGAAAACAAAAAGACCTATTGTTTGGATAAAACACGCTACCAAAAGTAAAACCGGGCCAAATCTTCTCACCTAGGGGAGAGATGAGAAAGGGGCCCTATCTCCTTCCTGGGAACCTCAAGGGAGGGAAAGAGGGAGGACTTAGAAGGGGCATCTCAGAGGGGCTTGAGGCCGGGGCTCGCTGGCTCACTCCCAGAGGAAGAGGTGGGAGGCTCCCTTGAGCCCAGGAGTTCCAGACCAACCTGGGCTACATAGCAAGACCCCATCTCTACCAAAAAAAAAAAAAAAAAAAATATATACATATACACACACACACACACACACACACACATATATAGCTGGATATGATGGCATACACCTGTAGTCCCAGCTATTCAGGAGGCTGAAGCAGGAGGATGGCTTAAGCCCAGGAGGTCAAGGCTACCTGAGCTGATTGTGCCACTGCACTCCAGCTGGGGCCAACAGAGTGAGACCCTGTCTCAAAAACACAACGACAAGACACACACACACACCCCCCCCCCAGAGGTGTGGTTGAGGTAAACAGTGTGGAGAGGCACTGGTGCCTTGGAGAAAACACAGGAGATTCAGGCAGGAAAAGGGGCCTGAGCCCAGGCAGGGCGACTTGGTGGGGGCGAGATTCAAACGACTAGATGGAACACAACGGGAGACAGGAAGTGTCAGTGAAGCCCAGGAGTCCAGCAGAGGCCAAGTCGTGGAGAGTCCCGTATGTGGGATTACGAACTTTGAAACTTACTCTGGGTGTAAGGAGTCATGAAAGGGGAAGTACCTGGTCAGATACTTTTAACCTCTCCAGCAGCCCCTGCGGAACTGGGACTCAAGGAGAAAGATAAAGGAGGGGAACCACTTAACAGGATATGTCGCCATCTTGGAGTGAAATGATGGTGGTCAGAAATTAGGCAGGGCAGGGAGTGGGGACAGAACCTGAAGGGGGGTTGTTAAAATGGGCAGGACCCGGGAGCCATTTAGTTGTGCAGGGTGAGAGAGGCGAGAATCTAGCAAAGAAGACTGGAATCTGGGAGTTTCCACCTTAGGTCACTGATTGGATAGTGTTACATTTAGCGAAATAGGAGACCAAGTTTCTCAGGGAAGATGATGGGTTCCATTTTGAGTGTATAGAGTTTGGTGAGGCCGGGATGTGGTGGCTCAGGCCTGTAATCCCAGCACTTTGGGAGGCCAAGGCTGGAGGGTAACTTGAGCCTAGGAGTCTGAGACCAGCCTGGGTAGCATAGTGAGACCCCATTTCTACAAAAAATTTAAAAATTAGCTAGGTGTGGTGGTGCATGCCTGTAATCTCAGCTACATGGGAGGTTGAGGTGGGAGGTTTACTTGAGCCCAGGAGATTCAGGCTGCAGCGAGTCGAGACTGCACCACTGCAATCCAGCCTGGGCGACAGAGTGAGATCTTGTCTCAAAAAATAAATAAATAAATAAAAATAAAATAAATGTAGAGCTTGGCAAGCCTGGAGAACATCCTGGCAGAGACGTCCAGGAAGTAGGATGACGTCTAGAGATCTCGTAAACCTGGAAGTCGTTAGCATAGGGATGGCAACCGAAACCAGGGTAGGGGAAGAAGTCAGTCTAGAAACTGACAGAACAAAAAGAGTTTCAAGGAGGTGGGCGTGGGCAACAGTGTCTGAGGCTGCAGGAGTGGTCAGGCAAGATGAGACCTGAGGAATAGCCACGGAATTCACAGTAGCCAGGTGGTCATTGGTGGCCTTAGCAAGAGGCATGGAAACGGAAACACTAGATGGAAAAGGGAGTGGGAGGCGAGAGTTGAAACGAGGAGCTGTAGACAATGTGTGCAAGAGATTTGCATAGAAAGGGAATTGTGGCTGGGAGCAGTGGCTCACGCTTGTAACCCCAGCACTTTGGGAGGCCGAGGCGTGGCGACGGTTGGGGATAGCTTGAGCCCAGGAGTTTAAGACAAGCCTGGCCAACATAGTGAAACCCCGGCTCTACTAAAAATACAAAAATTAACCAGGCGTGGTGGTGGGCACTGTAGTCCCAGCACTTTGGGAGGCTCACTTGAGGTCAGGAGTTCGAGACCAGCCTGGCCAACATAGTGAAATGCCGTCTCTACCAAAAAGATTAAAAATTAGCCAGATGTGGTGGCCCATCCCTGTAATCCCAGTTACTCGGGAGGCTGAGGCAGGAAAATCACTTGAACCTAGGAGGAAGAGGTTGCAGTGAGCTGAGATCACATCACTGCACTCTAACCTGGGAAACAGAGACTCTGTCTAAAAAAAAAAGAAAAAGAAAAAAGGCCAGGCACAATGGCTCATGCCTGTAATCCCAGCACTTGGGAAGCCGAGGCGGGTGGATCACGAGGTCAAGAGATCGAGACCATCCTGGCCAACATGGTGAAACCCCATCTTTACTAAAAATACACAAAAATTAGCCAGGTGTGGTGGTGGGTGCCTATAGTCCCAGCTACTCAGGAGACAGGAGAATCACTTGAACCCAGGAGGCGGAGGTTGCAGTGAGCCGAGATTGTGTCACTGCACTCCAGGCTGACCACAAAGTGAGACTCTGTCTCAAGAAAAAAAAATAAAAAGGTAGGGGGGAATTGTGGCTGGGGGCAGTGGTTCATGCTTGTAATCCCTGCACTTTGGGAGGCCGAGGCAGGAGGATCACCTGATGTCAGGAGTTCAAGACCAGGCTGTTCAACATGATGAACCAGTTGCAGTGAGCTGAGAGCTCACCACTGCACTCCAGCCTGGGCGGCAGAGCAAAACTCTGTCTCAAAAAAAAAAAAAAAAAACTTGGCCGGGCGCAGTGGCTCAAGCCTGCAATCCCAGCACTTTGGGAGGCCGAGACGGGCGGATCACGAGGTCAGGAGATCGAGACCATCCTGGCTAACACGGTGAAACCCCGTCTCTACTAAAAAATACAAAAAACTAGCCGGGTGAGGTGGCGGGCACCTGTAGTCCCAGCCACTCGGGAGGCTGAGGCAGGAGAATGGCGTGAACCCGGGAGGCGGAGCTTGCAGTGAGCTGAGATCCGGCCACTGCACTCCAGCCCAGCCTGGGCGACAGAGCGAGACTCCGTCTCAAAAAAAAAAA
>NC_045441.1:12979605-12983978 GCF_002776525.5 Piliocolobus tephrosceles | reverse complement strand
GCACATGTATTTGGGCACTGGGGAGACTTGATTTTTTTTTTTTAGACAGAGTCTCACTCTGTCACCCACACTGGAGTGCAGTGGCATGATCTCGGCTCACTGCAACCTCCACCTTCTGGGTTCAAGCAATTTTCCTGCCTCAGCCTCCCAAGTAGCTAGGATTATAGGCACATGCCACCACACCTGGCTCATTTTTTGTATTTGTGGTAGAAACGGGGTTTCACCACATTGTCCAGGCTGGCATCAAACTCCTGATCTCAGGTGATCCGCCTGCCTCGGCCTCCCAAAGTGCTGGGATTACAGTACAGGTGTGAGTCACTGCACCTGGTCTTTTTTTTTTTTTTTTTTTTTTTTTTTTTTTGAGATGGAGCCCAGGCTGGAGTGCAATGGCATAATCTCGGCTCACCGCAACCTCCGCCTCCCAGGTTCAAGCAATTCTCCTGCCTCAGCCTCCCAAGTAGATGGAATTACAGGCGTATGCCACCACGACTGGCTAATTTTGTATTTTTAGTAGAGACAAGGTTTCTCCATGTTGGTCAGGCTGGTCTCAAACTCCCGACCTCAGGTGATCTGCCTGCCTCAGTCTCCCAAAATTCTGGGATTACAGGTGTGAGCCACCGCGCCCAGCTGGACTTTTTTTTTTTTTTTTTCCTAAATTATTGTATCTCAAATGTTTTGGATACTGGGCACGATGGCTTATGTCTGTAATCCCAACTCCTTGGGAGGCCAAGGATCATTTGAGGCCAGGAGATTGAGACCAGCCTGGACAATATAGCAAGGACCCCGTCTCTACAAAAAATTTAAAAGTTAGCCAGGCATGGTGGTGCATGCCTGTGGTCCCAGTTACTCGGGAGGCTGAGATTGGAGAATCACTTGAGCCAAGGAGTTCAAGGCTGCAGCAAGCTATGATTTCACCACTGCACTCCAGCCTGACTGACAGGCTGTCTCTAAAAACACAAACACAGCCTAGACAACGTGGCGAAACCCCATCTCTACAAAGCATACAAAAATTAGCTGGGCGTGGTGGCAGGCCCCTGTAATCCCAACTAATCGGGAGGCCGAGGCAAGAGAATCGCTGGCACCCGGGATGCGGAGGTTGTATTGAGCCGAGATCACACCACTGCACTCCAGCTTGGGCGACAGAGTGAGACTCCATCTCAAAAAAAAAAAAAAAAAAACAGCCGAGTGTGGTGGCGTACGCCTATAGTTCCAGCTACTCTGGAAGCTGACATCAGAAGATCACCTCAGCCTAGAGAAGTCGAGGCTGCAGAGAGACATGATCACGCCACTGCACTCGATCCAGCCTGGGTGACACAGCAAAACCCTGCCTCAAAAGATAGATAGATAGATAGATAGATAGATAGATAGATAGATAGATAGACAGACAAATAAATAAATAAATAAATTTTAAAAATGTTTTTGGCCGCAGCAAAGCTAAAGCAAAAAGGGCAAAAGATCCCTGTGACAGCTAGCTGGGACTACAGGCACACACCACCATGTCCAGCTAATCTTTTTTTTTTTTTTAATGAGACAGTCTTGCTCTTGTCACCCAGATTGGAGTACAATGTTGTGATCTCGATCTGGGCGCACTGCAACCTCCACCTCCTGGGTTCAAGCAATCCTCCTGCCTCAGCCTCCTGAGTAGCTGGGATTACATATGCCCACCACCATGCCCGGCTGATTTTTTTGTATTTTTTGTATTTTTAGTAGAGGGGGTTTCACCATGTTGGCCAGGCTGGTCTCGAACTCCTGACCTCAGGTGATCCGCCTGCCTCGGCCTCCCAAAGTGCTGGGATTACAGTCATGAGCCACTGTGCCTGGCCAATTTTTGTATTTTTTATAGAAACGGGGTCTCGGCCGGGCGCGGTGGCTCAAGCCTGTAATCCCAGCACTTTGGGAGGCCGAGACGGGTGGATCACGAGGTCAGGAGATCGAGACCATCCTGGCTAACACGGTGAAACCCCGTCTCTACCAAAAAAATACAAAAAGCTAGCTGGGCGAGGTGGCGGGCGCCTGTAGTCCCAGCTACTCGGGAGGCTGAGGCAGGAGAATGGCGTAAACCCGGGAGGCGGAGCTTGCAGTGAGCTGAGATCTGGCCACTGCACTCCAGCCCGGGCGACAGAGCGAGACTCCGTCTCAAAAAAAAAAAAAAGAAAGAAATGGGGTCTCACCATGTCGCCCAGGCCACTTTCAAATCCCTGGGCTCAAGTGATCCTCCTGTTTCGGCCTCTGAAAGTACTGGGATAATAGGCATGAGCCACCACGCACAGCCTAGATTTCATGACAGAACATTCCACTTAATTCCAGAAATTTCCCCTTCAAGTAAGAAACACCAATGTGTAGTCACCCCGATGATCCAAGGAAGAGGAAGTGGGTTACTATTAATAGCAAGTGAGGCTGGGTGCGGTGGCTCATGCCTGTAATCCCAACACTTTGAGATGCCAATGCAGGTGGATTACCTGAGGTCAGGAGTTCGAGACCAGCTTGGCCAACATGGTGAAACGCCGTCTCTACTAAAAATACAAAAAATTGGCGGGGCACAGTGGCTCACGCCTGTAATTCCAGCACTTTGGGAGACCGAGGCAGGCAGATCACGAGTTCAGGAGATCGAGACCATCCTAGCTAACATGGTGCAACCCCATCTTCACTAAAAATACAAAAAAATTAGCTGGGCCATGTGGCGAGTGCCTGTAGTCCCAGCTACTCCGGAGGCTGAGGCAGGAGAATGGCGTGAACCCAGGAGGCGGAGCTTGCAGTGAGCCCAGATCGCATCACTGCACTCCAGCCTGGGCGACAGAGCGAGACTCCATCTCAAATAAATAAATAAATAAATAAATAAATACAAAAAATTAGCCGGGCATGGTGGCTGGCACCTACAATCTCAGCTACTCCAGAGACTGAGGCATGAGAATCACTTGAACCCAGGAGGCAGAGGTGGCAGCCAGCACTTTGGGAGAGGCCAAGGTGGGCGGATCATGAGGTCGGGAGATTGAGACCATCCTGGCTAACATGGTGAAACCCCGTCTCTACTAAAAACACAAAAACAAAAGATTAGCCGGGCGTGGTGGCAGGCGCCTGTAGTCCCAGCTACTTGGGAGGCTGAGGCAGGTGAATGGCGTGAACCTGGCAGGCGGAGCTTGCAGTGAGCTGAGATCACACCACTGCACTCTAGCCTGGGCGACAGAGTAAGACTCTGTCTAAAAAAAAAAAAGTACTTTGCTTTATGATAGTAAGTGTAGCTTTGCTTGGTCAGTCGCTGTAAGATTCTAGGAAAGGACTGGGTGTTTGGATTACTCTCTCCCCAGCAGATTTCCCTTTGGGAACTGCTCTTCTAGTCTCTGGAGGGAGTCAGGGAGAGTGAAACTGATTACGCAGGCACCAGGAATGATTGATGGAGATGGGTCCTGGAGAGAGTTTGAGAAAGGGAATGCAGGCAGCCTGGGCAACATAGTAAGACCTCAACCCTATAAAAAAAATTTAAAATTACCCAGGCTTGGTGGTGCATGCTTGTAGTCCCAGCTACTAGGGAAGCTGAGCCTGCAGGATTGCTTGAGCCAAGGAGTTTGAGGCTGCAGTGAGCAATGATGGTACCTGCACTTCAGCCTGGGTGACACAGCAAGACAAAGAAAGGAAAGGGGAAGGGAGGGGAGGAGTGGGAAGGGGAGGGGAGGGGAAGGCCGGGTATGTTGGCTCACGCCTGTAATCCCAGTACTTTGGGAGGCTGAGGCAGGCAGAATCACCTGAGGTCAGGAATTCGAGACCAGCCTGGTCAACATGGTGAAACCCCATCCTACTAAAAATACAAAACTTAACCGGGCGTGGTGGTGGCACCTGTAATCCCAGCTACTTGGGAGGCTGAGGCAGGAGAATTGCTTGAACCTGGGAGGCGGAGGTTGCAGTGAGCCGAGACCACGCCATTGTACTCCAGCCTGGCAACAAAAGCAAAATTCTGTCTCAAAAAAAAAAAAAAAAGGAGAAAGAGAGAGGGATGGGAGAGAGAGAGAAAAGGGGAGAGAGAGGAGGGGTGGAAGTGGGGGCAGAGAGAAGAGAGTGAAAGTGAGAGAGACGAAGGAAGGGAAAAAAGAGAAAAAGAAAGATGGGGAGGGAGAGAAAGAGAGAAAAAAGAGAGAAAGAAAGGAAGGGAGAAAGGGAGGGAGGGAGAAAGGAAGGGAGAAAGGGAGGGAGGAAAAGAGAGAGAAAGAGACAGAAAGAAAGACAGGGAGGAAGAGACAAAGATAAAAGAAAAAGAGAAAAAGAAAGGAAGAAAGAAAGAAAGAAAGAAAGAAAGAAAGAAAGAAAGAAAGAAAGAAAGAAAGAAAGAGAGAGAGAGAAAGAAAGAGAAAGAAAGAGAAAGAGTAGAAGGGAGGGAAAGA
>NC_045441.1:12913510-12979505 GCF_002776525.5 Piliocolobus tephrosceles | reverse complement strand
GGGGGCCGGGCTTAGTGAGAAGGAAGGATTCAAGAAGGAGATCGCCTTAGGCAATGGAGGAGCTTAGGGATAGGAGATGAAGGGGAGGGAACCAAGAGGAGGTTTCTCTGGGCCTGTCTGGGATGGGATTTGCAGGCATGGGCAGGGGACCAAGGGGTTGCATCTGCCTCCACCCCCAGCAGTGCCTGGCCAAGAGAGCCGGGAAGCCGTGGAGGCAGGGGCAGGGTTATTCATTTACCATCAGCTTCAAGAGGGCAGCCTGGATGCCATCCCTCCTGGCTACACTGTGATGCCCAGGTATCGTCTGCCTCCTTAGCCCACCCCAGCACCCCCAAGCCAGGGGAATGTGGCAGAGAAGGGAGACGGACCCAATCCCCAGTGGCAGGGCTACCGGGTCTCAGAGTCTCCCCTGGTTTCTCCCAATCCCTGGGCACCCCCGGGGCCTCCTTGGGGAGGGACAGGGGAAGGGAGGTGTCCTACTCCATCCTACAGCCTCCGCCACGTGCACACGGATCTGTGTCTGGCTTTGGGTCCATCCTAACTTCTTTTTTGATCCTTAAGCAGAGGTGGTAGAGCTGGTAACACACAGACCACAAACTGAGCAGGATCCCAGGTAAGGGGTTTCAGGAAGCCTTCCAACAGCCAGAGAAGAGAAAGGCATTTAGCATCAGGAAGCACACCCCAGGCGGGCGTCAGGAAATCTGATCACTCTAGGACCAGCCTGGCCACTGCTTTCCTATGTGACTCCAAGAAAATCCCTTCCCCTTCCCGGTCTGTTTCTCCCCGCTTTTTTTTTTTTTTGAGACGGAATCTCGCTCTGTCGCTCAGGCTGGAGTGCTGTGGTGTGATCTCGGCTCACTGCAACCTCCGTCTCCCAGGTCCAAGTGATTCTCGTGCCTCAACCTCCCAAGTAGCTAGGATTATAGGCACAACCGCCATGCCTGGCTAATTTTTTGTATTTTTAGTAGAGATGGGGTTTCACCATGTTTGCCAGGATGGTCTTGAACTCCTGACCTCAGGTGATCTGCCCACCTCGGCCTCCCAAAGTGCTGGGATTACAGGCATGAGCCACCATGCCCGGTCGTCCCTCAGATTTTCAAACTCCACAGCCTTGGAGCTGCCAGACCCTGGGGTGGTGCCACATGAGAGAGATGGCCACATGTGGGAGATGGCTAGGTCGTGAGAAAGTCCCTAGGTTTCTTCAAACTACATACCCCCAAAGCCCCTTGCCAGGCCATGGGGTGTGCCACACGAGAGAGATGGCTGAGAAAATCCCTAGGTTTCTTCAAACTCACAGCCCTGGAGCCGTCTCACCCATCTCTCACAGAGGTGCCGCAGGCTGCCCACTCTTGCCACACCTGTTCCAGTTCTTCTTCCTGCCAGACCAAAAGCCAACTGCTTTATCAAACAAACACAGCATTTATTGTGGCTCTCTCAAGGTCTGTGGCTGGCCTGGAAGAACAGATAGCACCTCCCTTCCCCCTCCCATACCAGGATTGCCCGAAAGGTCACCCATGCTGAGACCAGAACACGCCGCAGAGCCAGGACAGAGCGAGAGCATGGGCGCCCAGTACCCACTGCGGGGCCTTGACCACGTCACCTGCTGCCTCTAGCTCATAACTATAAAAGAAGGGGTATTGGCCAGGTGTAGTGGTTCACGGTTGTAATCCTGGCACTTTGGGAGGCAGAGGTGGGAGGATCACTTGAGGCCAGGAGTTCAAGACTAGCCTGGGCAACAAAACAACACCCTGTCTCTATAAAAAACGCAAAAATTAGCCAGGCGCGGTGGTGCACGCCTGTAGTCCCAGCTACTCAGGAGGCTGAGGTGGGAGGACTGCTTGAGCCCAGGAGGTCAAGGCTGCAGTGAGCCATGATTGCGCCATTGCACTCCAGCTTGGGTGACAGAGCGAGACCCTGTCTCCAAAATAGAAAAAAAAAGGAGGTGGTGCCGGGCACGATGGCTCACTCCTGTAATCCCAGCACTTTGGGAGGCCGAGGTGGGCCTGATGTCTAGAGTTCGAGACCAGCCTGACCAACATAGTGAAACCCTGTTTCTACTAAAAATACAAAAATTAGCCGGGCAAAAATTACACGCGCCTGTAATTCCAGCTACTTGGGAGGCTGAGGCAGGAGGATCACTTGAACCCGGGACGCAGAGATTGCAGTGAGCCAAGATAACGCCACTGCACTCCAGCCTGGGTAACAGAGCGAGACTCAGTCTCAAAAAGAAAAATAACCAGTCCCTAAACTGTCAACCTTCATGTCAGGATGCATCCACTTCTCTTCTCCACTCGCACTGCCGTGACTCCAGCCAGGACACCACCCTCTTTCTGTAACAGCCTGGAGAGGATTTCTGGTCTCCAGGCTCCCTCCCTACACTCCCAACACAGTTCTGCCCCTTTCCAAGCCATTAGTCACAGTGCAATCCTGAGTCTGACCACGTCACTCCCCTACTTAAAATCCTTCAGGCCCTCTACCCCCAGATAGCCCTCCACAGCCCTCCACATCCCACTCAGACTTCATGCCATGCCTTAGGAGCCCCTGTGAGCACAGGCCATGCTCGCCTCTCTGTTTCCGCCCGTGTTGCCCAAACTGCCCTTCCACATCCCAGCCACCAAGTCCAACACCACTTGACATCCTTTCTCTCCTCAAAAACCCTGCACTCTCCCCCTGCACTCTCTGGACCATAGGCTTCAGCACAAGTTCTCCCTTCTTTGTCTCTAGAAAAAAAAAGTCTCACTCTGTCGCCCAGGCTCGAGTACAGTGGCACGATCTCAGCTCACTGCAACCTCCGCCTCCCGGGTTCAAGCGATTTTCCAGCCTCGGCCTCCTGAGTAGCTGGGATTACAGGCGCCTGCTACCACACCTGGCTAATTTTTGTATTTTTTCAGTAGAGACGGGGGTTTCACCATGTTGGCCAGGCTGGACTCGAACTCCTGACCTCAGATGATCTGCCCGCTTCAGCCTCCCAAAGTGCTGGGATTACAGGCGTAAGCCACCATGCCCGGCCCTCTCTTCTGTTTTTTGAGACGGAGTCTTGCTCTGTCCCCCAGGCTGGAGTGCAGTGGTACAACCTCAGCTCACTGCAACCTCCGCCTCCCGGGTTCAAGCGATTCTCCAGCCTCAGCCTCCTGAGTAGCTGGGATTACAGGCACGTGCCACTGGGTCTGGCTAAATTTTGCATTTTTAGTAGATGTGGGGTTTCACCATATTGGCCAGGCTGGTCTCAAACTCCTGATCTCAGGTGATCCTCCCACCTCAGCCTCCCAAAGTGCTGGGATTACAGGCATAAACCATCGTGCCCAGCCACAAGTTCTCTCTTCTTGGCAGTTTATCCTACCTCATCCCACTCTACTTGCCAAGCTTAGAGATCAGTTTATAGACTGGGCCTGGTGGTTCATGCCTGTAATACAAGCACTTTGTGGGGCCAAGGTGGGAGGATCACTTGAGACCAGCCGGGGCAACATAGCAAGACCCCCATCTCTACAAAAAAATGTTAAAAATTAACTGAGCATGGTGGCACGTGCCTGTAGTCCTAGCTACTTGGGAGGCTAAGGTGAGAGGATCGCTTGAGCATATCAGGTCACGGCTGCAGTGAGCTATAATTGTGCCACTGCTCTCTAGCCAGGCCAGAGAGCTAGATTGTTCAAAAAAAAAAAAAAAAAAAAAGAGGATCATTCAGCCTGGTACGGTGGCTCACGCTTGTAATCCCAGCACTTTGGAAGGCCAAGGCAGGTGGATCACTTGAGGCCAGGAGTTTGAGACCAGCCTGGCCGACATAGTGAAACCCCATCTCTACTAAAAATACAAAAAATTAGCCAGGCATAGTGGCATGAGCCTGTAATCTCAGTTACTCGGGAAGCTGAGGACGAGAACTGCTTGAACTGGGGAAGCGGAGGTTGCAGTGAGTCGAGATTGCACCACTGCACTGCACAGAGTGAGACTCGGTCTCAAAAAAGAAAAAAAAAAGAGGTCATTTCACATCTCAGTTGAGAAAGGTTCCCTGACTCCTGTGCATCTTGCATCCAGGACCATACAGTGCCATTTGTTACACTGGTCCAGAATCACCTCTTAGCTTATCTTTCCTCTACCCCCAGACCATCAGCTCTGTCAGGGAGAAGCCCCTAAGCATCTTGTCATCCTCAGTATGCCCTGAGCCTAGCAGAATGCCCTGCTCAGAGCTGATGCTCTGTAAAGGGAAGAGAAGGCCCACTCCCATGATGCAGTTTGGAAAAGAAACTAATTATGTCTTACGTGCAATCAAGGAATAGCAGATTGGTTCCAGAAGAGTTCCAAGGTCATAGAGGGGTGTAACAATCTAAAAAAGACTTCATAGACTGAGCCTAGAGTAAGTAGGGGTTTTTTATTTTGGTTTTGGTTTTTTGGTTTTTTTTGTTGTGGTTGTTTTTCTCTGAGATGGAGTCTCGCTCTCTGGCCCAGGCTAGAATGCAATGGTGCAGTCTGGACTCATTGCAATCTTCGCCTCCCGGGTTCAAGGAATTATCCTGCCTCAGCCTCTCAAGTAGCTGGGATTACAGGCGCCCACTCCCACGCCCAGCTAATTTTGAGGGGGTTTTTTTGTTTGTTTTTGTTTTTTTGAGACGGAGTTTACCTCTTGTCGCCCAGGCTGGAGTGCAATGGCACGATCTCAGTTCACTGCAACCTCCACCTCCCGGATTCAAGCAATTCTGCTGCCTCAGCCTCCCAAGTAGCTAAGGTTGCCGGCGTCCACCAGCATGCCTGACTAATTTTTGTAATTTTAGTAGAGACGGCGTTTCACCGTGTTGGCCAGGCCGGTCTCGAACTCCTGACCTCAGGTGATCCTCCCACCTCGGCCTCCCAAAGTGCTAGGATTACAGGCGTGAGCCAGCATCCCTGGCCAAATGTTTTGTATTTTTAGTAGAGACGGTGTATCATCATGTTGGCCCGTCTGCTCTCAAACTCCTAACCTCAAGGGATCTGCCCACCTCAGCCTCCCAAAGTGCTGGGATTACAGGCATGAGCCACCACGCCTGGCCAGTTTTTGCTTTGGTCGGGTTTTTTTATTAACTTTTATTTTAGGTTTGGGGATACATATGAAGGGTTGTTACATAGGTAAACACGTGTCACAGGGGTTTCTTGAATGGACTATGTCGTCACCCAAGTATTAAGCCCAGTATCCAATAGTTGTCTTTTCTGCTCCTCTCCCTCCTCCCACCCTCACCCTCAAGTAGACCCCAGTGTCTATTGTTTACCTCTTTGTGTTCTTAAGTTCTTATCATTTAGCTCCCACATATAAGCAGGAACATATGCTATTTGGTTTTCTGTTCCTGTGTTAGTTTGCTAAGGATAATAGCCTTAAGCTCCATCCCCATTCCTGAAAAAGACATGATCTCATTCTTTTCTATGCATAAGCTGCATAGTACTCCATGGTGTATATGTACCACATTTTCTTTATTCAGTCTGTCACCAATGGGCATTTAAGTTGATTCCACACCTTTGCTATTGTGAATAGTGCTTCAGTGTTGGGGTTTTGTGTGTGTGTGTGTGTGTGTGTGTATGTGTTTTTATTAAGTTTCTTTTTTTAAATAGAGACAGGGTTTTGTCATATTGCCCAGGCTGGTCTGGAACTCCTGGTCTCAAGTGATCCGCCCACCTCAGCCTCCCAAAATGCTGGAATTACAAGCATGAGCCACTATGTCCAATCTATAAGTAGGTTTCTGAGTCTTAAGTAAGTCTGAGATGGGCAGAGCTGACAGGGGAAGTCTTCCCAGGCAGGATTCACTGATGGGCAAGAGCAAGGAGGTGGGCAGAAAAATGTTGTACGCAAGAGTGACCAGAGGCCAACCTGGTTGAAGCAGGAAATTCATACACAGAAACAGTAAGAGGCCAGGCACGGTGGCTCACGCCTATAATCCCAGAACTTTGGGAGGTCGAGGCGGGTGTATCGCCTGATGTCAGGAGCTCAAGACCAGCCTGGCCAACATGGTGAAACACTGTCTCTACTAAAAATACAAAACTTAGCCAGGCATGGTGGCGCAAGCCTGTAATCCCAGCTACTCAGAAGGCTGAGGAACAATAATTGTTTGAACTTGGAAGGTAGAGGTTGCAGTGAGCTGAGATCCCGCCACTGCGCTCCAGCCTGGGTGACAGAGTGAGACTTTGTCTCAAAAAAAAAAAAACCAAAGTTGGAGGACTCATACTTTCTGCTTTCAAAACTTACTACAAAGCTACAGTAATCAAAACAGTGGTACTGGCATGAAGACAGACATATAGACCAATGGAATAGAATAAAAAGTTCATAAATAAATGAAGTTGGCACTCTGGGAGGCCGAGGTGAAATAAACACTCATGTATGAGGTCAAATAATTTTCAATAAGGATACCAAAACCATTCGGTGAGGAAAGGGCAGTCTTTTCACAGATAATGCTGGGAAAACTGGATATTCGCATGCAAAAAAAATGAAGTTGGCACTCTGGGAGGCCGAGGTGGGTGGATCACAAGGTCAGGAGATCGAGACCATCCTGGGTAACACGGTGAAACCCTGTCTCTACTAAAAAATACAAAAAATTAGCCGGGCGTGGTGGTGGGCGCCTGTAGTCCCAGCTACTCAGGAGGCTGAGGCAGGAGAGTGGTGTGAACCCGGGAGACGGAGCTTGCAGTGAGCAGAAATAGTGCCGCTGCACTCCAGCCTGGGTGACAGAGCGAGACTCTGTCTCAAAAAAGAAAAAAAAAAAAATGAGTTTGGATCCTTACTTAACACCATATAAAACAATTTACTCAAAATGGATGGAAGACCTAAATATAAGATCTAAAACTATAAAACTTAGATGGCTGATAAACCAAGTTTATGGGATATTATAAATCCTTTGTTGCCATTTCAACAGTGTTCAACAGGATCTTCACCAGGAGTAGTTTCCGTCTCAAGAAACCACTTTCTGGCCAGGCGTGGTGGCTCACGGCTGTAATCCCAGCACTTTGGGAGGCCAAGGTGGGCGGATCACGAGGTCAGCAATTCCAGACCAGCCTGGCCAACATGGTGAAAACCCCGTCTCTACTAAAAATACAAAAATTAGCTGGGTGTGGTGGTGGGGGCTCCTGTAATCCCAGCTACTCAGGAAGCTGAGGCAGGAGAATCACTGGGAGACAGAGCAAGACTCCATCTCAAAAAAAAAAAAAAAATTACAACCCCTTGCCAGGCACAGTGGCTCATGCCTGTAATCCCAGCAATTTGGGAGTCCAAGCCAGGTGGATCACTTAAGACCAAGAGTTCAACACCAGGCTGGCCAACAAGGCGAAGCCCCCTCTCTAAAAAATATACAAAAAGTAGCAGGGCATGGTGGTACACAGCTGTGATCCCAGCTACTCAGGAGGCTGAGGCATGAGGATCTCTTGAACCCACAAGGCGGAGGTTGCAGTGAGCCAAGATCACACCACTGCACTCCAGCCGGTGACAGAGCAAGACGCTGTTTCAAAAAAAAACAAAACATAACAAAGAAACAACTTGTCATCTGTTGAAGTTTAATCATGAGATTTTAGCAATTCAGTCCCATCTTCACACTCTGCTTCTAATCCTAGTTCTTTTGTTATCTCCACCACATCTGCAATTCCTTCCTCCACTGAAGTCTTGAACCCCCTCAAAGTTATCCATGAGGGTGGAATTCACTTCGAAACTCCTGCTAATGTGGGAGTATTTTCACCTCCTCCCATGAACCCTGAATGTTCTTAATGGCATCCAGAATGGCGAATTCTTTCCAGAAGGTTTTCAATTTACCTTGCCCAGATCCATCAGAGGAATCATTGTCTATGGCAGCTACAGCCTCACAAAATGCATTTCTTAAATAATAAGACTTAAAAGTCGAAATTACTCCTTGATCCATGAACAGCAGAATGGATGTTTTGTTAGCAGGCATGAAAGCAACATTAATCTCTTTGTACATCTTCAACAGAGCTCTTGGGTGACCAGGTACATTGTCAGTCAACAATAATATTTTGAACAGAATCTTTTTTTCTGAGCAGGAGGTGTCAACAGTGGGCTTCAAATATTCACCAAACCATCTTGTAAACAGATGTGCAGTCATCTAAGCTCCTTTGTTTCATTTCTAGAGCACAAGCAGAGTAGATTTAATGTAATTCTTTTTTTTTTTGAGACAGAGTTTTGTTCTTGTTGCCCAGGCTGGAGTGCAATGGCGCGATCTCGGCTCACTGCCACCTCCGCCTCCCAGGTTCAAGCGATTCTCCTGTCTCAGCCTCTCGAATAGCTAGGATTATAGGTGCCTGCCACCACACCTGGCTAATTTTTGTATTTTTAGTAGAGACGGGGTTTTATCATATTGGTCCGGCTGGTCTCGAACTCCTGACCTTAGGTGATCCACCCACCTCAAGCCTCCCAAAGTGCTGTGATTACAGGTGTAAGCCACTACACCTGGCCAATTTAATGTAATTCTTAAGGGCCCTGGGATTTTCAGAATGGCAAAGGAGCATTGGCTTTAACTGCAAGTCACCAGCTGCATTACCCCAAACAAGAGTCAGCCTGTCCTTTGAAACTGTGAAGCCAGGCATTAACTTCTCTCTAGCTATGAAAATCTTAGATAAACCAGACACAGTGTTGGCTCATGCCTATAATCCTAGTACTTTGTTTTCTTGTTTGTTTGTTCGAGACGAAGTTTCACTCTTGTTGCCCAGGTTGAAGTGCATTGGCACGATCTTGGCTCACTGTAACCTCTGCCTCCTAGGTTCAAGTGATTCTCCTGCCTCAGCCTCCTGAGTAGCTGGGATTTCAGGTACCTACCACCATGCCCAACTAATTTTTGTATTTTTAGTAGAGATGGGGGTTCACCATGTTGGCCAGGCTGGTCTCGAACTCCTGACCTCAAGTGATCCACCGGCCTCAGCCTCCCAAAGTGCTGGGATTACAGGCATAAGCCATGGTGCCTGTCAACCCTTCTGGTCTTAAAGCTTGAGACTTACATTTACTTTATCTGAGTTCCTTCTTCAGGAAATGACTTGTCAGCCCTCTCAAAATGTATCAAATAACTGAAACTCACCAGATCATGGCATCTAGACAATGAAATGCCAGGCCCCTCATTCATCGTGATTGCTTCCTAACCCCTCCCGAGTTCCTGTTTTCCTATACATGGTTACAGTTGTTCCCTGCTATATAAGACCCTAACTTCAGTCGATCAGGGAGATAGATTTGAGACCAATCTCCCATGTCAGCCACAGCACCCGATTAAAGCCTTCTTCCATGGCAATAATTGTCTCAGTGATTGACTTTCTGTGCAGCAAGCAGCAGGACCTAGCCTGAACTCCTGGTGTTTTGGTTAAAAAGAACAGTGCTTGGCATTTGTTAAGCATTCCATAAGTGGCAACTGTTCTAATATCTCAGGGGTATCTCAAACATATAGAGCACTGTGTAGGGAAAAGAAAGAGAGATCAGACTGTTACTGTGGCTATGTAGAAAAGGAAGACATAAGAAACTCCATTTTGATCTGTACTAAGAAATTGTTTTGCCTTGAGATGCTGTTAATATGTAACTTTAGCCCCAACCCTGTGCTCACAGAAACATGTGCTGTGTGGAATCAAGGTTTAAGGGATCTAGGGCTGTGCAGGATGTGTGCCTTGTTAACAATATGTTTACAGGCAGTATGCTTGGTAAAAGTCATCACCATTCTCCATTCTCGATTAACCAGGGGCACAATGAACTGCGGAAAGCTGCAGGGACTTCTGCCTAAGAAAGCCTGGGTATTGTCCAAGGTTTTCCCCCACTGAGAGAGGCTGAGATACGGCCTTGTGGGAAGGGAAGGACCTGACCATGCCCCAGCCTGACACCCGTAAAGGGTCCGTGCTGAGGATTAGTAAAAGAGGAAGGCCTCTTGTGGTTGAGATAAGAGGAAGGCCTCCATCTCCTGCATGTCCCTGGAAACGGAATGTCTCTGCGTAAAACCTGATTGTACGTTCATTCTATTTTGAGATAGGAGAAAACCACCCTGTGGCTGGAGGCAAGATATGCTGGTGGCAATGCTGCTCTGTTACTCTTTACTACACTGAGATGTTTGGGTGGAGAGAAGCATAAAGCTGGCCTAAGTACACATCCAGGCACAGGACCTTCCCTTGAACTTATTTGTGACACAGATTCCTTTGCTCACATGTTTTCCTGCAGACCTTCTCCCCACTCTCACCCTGTTCTCCCGCCGCATTCTCCTTGCCGAGACAGTGAAAATAGTAATCAATAAATAGTGACGGAACTCAGAGACCGGTGCTGGTGCGGGTCCTCCGTATGCTGAGCGCTGGTCCCCTGGGCCCACTGTTCTTTCTCTATACTTTGTCTCTGTGTCTTATTTCTTTTCTCAGTCTTTCATCCCACCTGACAAGAAATACCCACAGGTGTGGAGGGGCTGGCCCCCTACAGCATTTGGGTGAAAGCTAAGAGAAATTACAGAAAATAATTTCATTGCAGCCGGGCGTGGTGGCTCACGCCTGTAATCCCAGCACTTTGGGAGGCCGAGGCAGGTGGATCACAAGGTCAGGAGATCGAGACCATCCTGGCTAACATGGTGAAAGCCCGCCTCTACCAAAAATACAAAAAATTAGCTGGGCATGGTGGCGGGCGCTTATAGTCCCAGCTACTCGGGAGGCTAAGGCAGGAGAAGGCATGAACCTGGGAGGCAGAATTTGCAGTGAGCCGTGCCACTGCACTCCAGCCTGGGCGACAGAGCGAGACTCTGTCTCAATAAATAAATAAATAAATAAATAAATAATAACAATAATAATTTCATTGCACATCTAAGTTTGTTACTGACATTCAGTAACTGCTAGAATGTCCCAAGTGGACACTCTAGAGTCTCCTTACTTGCACCCTATAGAGTGGAAAAAAACAAACAAAAACCCACCTTCCCCATCTCAGTAAACAGCACAACTACTCACCACCCACATGTTCAATCCGGAAACCTGGGAGTTGTCTTTGGTTTCTTCCTCTCCCTCACCACCATCTTCCTCCCTACCCATCCCATTCCTCATCAAATCCTGTTGTTTCTAACTCCAAAATACATCCCAAATCTATCTTTCCTTCCCTATTTCCACAGTCATCTGACCATCATATCTCAGTTTGCAATAGCTTCCTGATTTTGTCGCTTCTCCTCCACTTCCCGTCTAATCTGCGTCACACCTTTTTTTTTTTGAGACAGAGTCTTGCTCATCACCAGGCTGGAGTGCAGTGGCGTGATCTCAGCTCACTGCAAGCTCCGCCTCCCAGGTTCATGCCATTCTCCTGCCTCAGCCTCCCAAGTAGCTGGGACTACAGGCACCCGTCACCACACCCGGCTAATTTTTTGTATTTTTATAGACATGGGGTTTCACTGGCTTCACACCTTCTTCTACACAGCCAGACAGTCCTTTTTTTTTTTTTTTTTTGGGACGGAGTCTCGCTCTGTCGCCCAGGCTGGAGTGCAGTGGCCGGATTTCAGCTCATTGCAAGCTCCGCCTCCTGGGTTCACGCCATTCTGCTGCCTCAGCCTCCCGAGTAGCTGGGACTACAGGCGCCTGCCACCTCGCCCAGCTAGTTTTTTGTATTTTTTAGTAGAGACGGGGTTTCACCATGTTAGCCAGGGTAGTCTCGATCTCCTGACCTCGTGATCCGCCCGTCTCGGCCTCCCAAACTGCTGGGATTACAGGCTTGAGCCACTGCGCCCGGCCGACAGTCCTTTAAAAATGTAAATCGGGCTGGACACAGTGACTCACGCCAGTAATCCCAGCACTTTGGGAGGCCGAGGCGTGCAGATCACATGAGATCAGGAGTTCAAGACCAGCCTGGCCAAGATGGTGAAACCCCATCTCCACTAACCATACAAAAATTTGCCAGGCGCCTGTAATCCCAGCTACTCAGGAGACTGAGGCAGAGAACTGCTTGAACCCGGGAGGCGGAGGTTGCAGTGAGCTGAGATGGCGCCACTGTACTCCAGCCTGGGAGACAGAGCAAGGCTCCGTCTAAAAAAAAAAAAATGTAAATCGGCTGGGCATGGTGGCTCACACCTATTATCCCAGCACTTTGGGAGGCGGAAGTGGGTGGATCACTTGAGGTCAGGAGTTTGAGACCAGCCTGGCCAACATAGTGAAATCCCGTCTCTACAAAAAATACAAAAAATTAGCCAGGCGTGGTGACTCACACCTGTAGTCCCGGGAGACTGAGGCAGGAGAATCACTTGAACCCAGGAGGTGGAGGTTGAGTGAGCCGAAATTGCACCATGGCACTCCAGCCTGGGTGACAAGAGCAAAACTCCATCTCAAAAATAAAAATAAATAAAAATGTAAATCACAGTGGTGCACACCTGTAGTCCCATCTAGTCCAGAGGCTGAGGAGGGAAGATCGCTTGAGCCCAGGAGTTGAAGGCCAGACTGGGTAACATAGTGAGACCCCCATCTCTAAAACTAAAATAAATAAATATGTAAAATTAGCCAGTGTGGTGATACACACCTGTAGTCCCAGCTACTCAGGAGGCTAAGGCAGGAGAATCACTCGAGCCAGGAAGTTGAAGGCTATAATGAGCTATGATTGTTTCCCTGCACTTCACACTCCAGCCTGGATATGACAGTGTAAAACCCTGTCTCTTAAAAAAGAAAAAAAAAAAGAGGCTAAGTTCAGTGTCTCACACCTGTAAACACTTTGGGAGGTTGAGGTGGGAGGATCACTTGAGCTCAGAAGTTTGAGATCAACCTGGATGATGTGGTGAAACCCCGTCTCTACCACAAATACAAAAATTAGGCTGGGCGTGGTGGCACACACCTGTAATCCCAGCTATCTGGGAGGCTGAGGCAGGAGAATTGCTTGAGCTCAGGAGGCGGAGACTGCAGTGAGTCGAGATCGCACCACTGTATTCCAGCCTGGGTGACAGAGCGAGACTCCTGTATTGCTGCCTCCTCCTGGACTTGTCCATTTTGGCCCCCTCCAGACATTTCCCTTCCTGGTCATCAGCATGATCTTTTAACAACATAAAATATGCTTCTATGTTAATCTATTTGTTATTTTGTACATTTTCCTGTTTTTCTGGGCTCTGTGTTCTGGGGTCTCAAACAAGCAAACAAAAAAAATTAGCCAGGTGTGACGGATGCGCCTGTGGGTCCAGCTACTTGGGAGGCTGAGATGGGAGGATATCTTGGGTCCAGGAGGCAGAGGCTGCAGTGAGCCGAGATCCTGCCACTGCACTCCAGCCTGGGCAACAGAGCCAGACCATGTCTCAAAAAAAAAAAAAAAGAAAAGGTAAAAAAGGTAAGTCAGTTGGTTGTGGACCAATATGTACGGCATTCTAGCAGTTACCGAATGACAGTAACAAACTTAAACGTGCAATGACATTATTTTCTGTAATTCATCTTAGAGTCCATCCTCAATGTCTGTTCTGCAGAGGCAGCTGGAAACAATTTTTTTTTTTTTTTTTTTTTTTGAGTTGGAGTCTCGCTCCATCACCAAGGCTGGAGTGCAGTGACTCAATCTCGGCTCACTGCAACCTCCACCGCTCAGGTTCAAGCAATTCTCCTGCCTTAGCCTCCCAAGTAGCTGGGATTATAGGTGTGCGCCACCACGCTGGCTGATTTTTGTATTTTTAGTAGAGACAGGGTTTCCCCATGTTGGGCAGGCTGGTCTCAAACTCCTGACCTCAAGTGATCCACCTGCCTCAGCCTCCCAAAGTGGGATTTCTCAGCCTCCCAAACCTGAGATTACAGACGTGACCATCACACCCGGCCTGGAAACAAATTTAACCTCAGTCCTCCTGAGACTGGGCCACAATTCCCAGATACTCAACAGGGCCAGATTTGCTTAGAGAAGAGGGAGGCTGCAGGGAGTTGTACAGCATCCAGCCCTCAAGCAACAATGACAAGATATCCATCATCCTGTGTCAACGGCCCCTTCAGTCCTGCAGGCTGCACTGTGTCTGCTCTGAACCCGGGCAACACGGGAATATTTTGCAAGCTGCTGATGGTCCTGCCTGCCTGGCAGGCTCATGAGCCATTCTTCTCTGGGGACCCTGCCAAGAAGCAGGTGGCAGACCTTCCTTCCATTCTTGGCCAAGATACTGTCTCTGCTAAGGCATTCCCTTCCCTTAAGGGCTTCAGCTTTTGAAACACATAAACCAGCTTTTCCACTCTTAGGTCCAGTCTTATGCATCCCCTGGGGCAATGAGCTCAGAACACAGAAAAATAGGAAAATGTACAAAAGAAGAAAATAGATTAACATAGAAGCATATTTTATGTTGTTAAAAGATCATGCTGAGGACCAGGGAGGGAACTGTCTGGAGGAGCCAAAATGGACAAGTCCAGGAGGAGGCAGCAAGGCAGAGGAGAGATGGGGCCCTAGAGATGGAGGGTGCTGGATGGAAATCAGAGCTTGGCCGGGCCCGGTGGCTCAGGACTGTAATCCCAGCACTTTGGGAGGCTGAGGCCGGAGGATCACTTGAGCCCAGGAGTTTGAGACCAGCCTAGGATATATGGCGAAACCCCATCTCTACCAAAAATACAAAAGTTAGTCGGGCAAGGTGGCACAAGGTGGCAAGGTCCCAGCTACCGGGGAGACTGTGGTGGAAGGATCACCTGTGCCCAGGAAGTTGAGGTTGCAGTGGCTAATACTGCACCACTGCACTCCAACCTCAACAACAGAGTGAGACTCTCTCAAAAAATAATAATACAATAAAAATGGGCAACAGAGTGAGACCCTGTCTCAAAAAGTAATAATAAAATTAAAATAAAATTTAAAATTAGGCCGGGTATAGTGGCTCACGCCTGTAATCCCAGCACTTTGGGAAGCAGAGGTAAGCAGATTACCTGAGGTCAGGAGTTCGAGACCAGCCTGGCCAACACGGTGAAACCCCAGCTCTATGAAAAATACCAAAATTAGCCGGGTGTGGTGGCACACGCCTGTAATCCCAGTTACTTGGGAGTCTGAGGCATGAGAGAATCACTTGAACCCGGGAGGTAGAGGTTGCCGTGAGCCGCGATTTTGCCACTGCACTCCAGCCTGGACAACAGAGTGAGACTCTGTCTCTAAATAAATAAATAAATAAATAAATAAATAAATAAATAAATAAAATTTAAAAAGCAATCACAGCTATTTAGGGGATCAAAATAAACAGAACCAGTGGGGCGCAGTGGCTCACGCCTGTAATCCCAGCACTTTGGGAGGCCAAGGTGGGTGGATCATGAGGTCAAGAGATGGAGACCATCCTGACCAACATAGTGAAACCCCATCTCTACTAAAAATACAAAAAAAAAAAAAAAATAGCTGGGTGTGGTGGCACATGCCTGTGGTCCCAGCTACTCAGGAGGCTGAGGCAGGAGAATCACTTGAACCTGGGAGACAGAGGTTGCAGTGAGCTGAGATCACACCACTGCACTCCAGCCTGGCAACAGAGCAAGACTATGTCTCAAAAAAAAAAAAAAAAATCAACAGAACCAGATAAAGGATTAGATGCGGAAATGTCCATCAATTATAGACTGGCTTAAGAAAATGTGGCACATATACACCATAGAATACTATGCAGCCATAAAAAAGGATGACTTCATGTCCTTTGTGGGGACATGGATGAAGCTGGAAACCATCATTCTGAGCAAACTATCACAAGGACAGAAAACCAAACACTACATGTTCTCACTTATAGGTGGGAAGTGAACAATGAGAACACTTGGACACAGGAAGGGGAACATCACACACTGGGGCCTGTGGGGTGGGGGGAAGGGGGAGGAATCGTATTAGGAGATATACCTAATGTAAATGACGAATTAATGGGTGCAGCACACCAACATGGGGCATGTATACATATGTAACAAACCTGCACGTTGTGCACATATACCCTAGAACTTAAAGTATAAGAAAAAAAAAAAAAGGATTAAATTGGTGAAAAAGAAGATGGAAGGAGAGAGGAGGCCTCAAGAACTACTCCTAGCCAAATGTGGTGGTGCATGTCTGTAGTCCCAGCTACTCAGGAGGCTGAGGTGAGAGGATTGCTTGAGCCTAGGAATTGCAGTGAGCTACCACTACTCCAGCCTGGGCAAAAGAGCAAGATTCCATCTCTAAAAAGAAAAAAAAAAAAAGTGGTGGCCAGGCACAGTGGCTCATGCCTATAATCCCAGCATTTTGAGAGGCTGAGGCGGGCAGATCACCTGATCACCTGAGGTCAGGAGTTCGAGACCGGCCTGACCAACATAGAGAAACCCTATCTCTACTAAAAATAAAAAATTAGCCAGGCATGGTGGTGCATGTCTGTAATCCCAGTACTTTGGGAAACCGTGGCTGAAGGACTGCGTGGGCCCAGGAGTTTGAGACCAGCCTTGGCAACAAAGCAAGACTATCTCTAGAAAAGAGATTTAAAAATAGCCAAATGTAGTGGCACACACCTCTACAGAAAAAAAAAAAAAAAGCAGGGCATGGTGGCACACACTAATAATCCTAGCAACTCGGGAGGCTGAGGTGGGAGGCTCTCTTGAGCCCAGAAGTTAGAGGCTACAGTGAACTCTGATTGTGCCACTGCACTCCAGCCTGGGTGACAGAGAGAGACTGTAAAAATTACATTAAAAATAAAAATTAGGCTGGCGTAGTGGCTCACACCTGTAATCCCAACACTTTGGGAGGCTGAAGCAGGTGAATCATCTGAGGTCAGGAGCTCAAGACCAACCTGGCCAACATGGTGAAATCCCACTGTCTCTATTAAAAATACACAAATTAGCTGGGTGTGTTGCTGCACGCCTGTAATCCCAGCTACTCAGAAGGCTGAGGCAGAAAAATCACTTGAACCTGGGAGGCAGATTGTAGTGAGCTGCGATTGTGTCACTGCATTCCAGCCTGGGCAACAGAGCAAGACTCCGTCTCCAAAAAATAAAGACACCAGGGTCAGACGCAGTGGCTTACTCCTGTAATCCCAGCACTTTGGAAGGCCAAGGCAGGCGGATCACAAGGTCAGGAGTTCGAGACCAGGCTGGCCAACATAGTGAAACCCCATCTCTACGAAAAATACAAAAATTAGCCAGGCATGGTGGCATATGCCTGTAGTCCCAGCTACTTGGGAGGCTGAGGCAGGAGAATCGCTTGAACCCAGGAGGCAGAAGTTGCAGTGAGCCGAGATGGTGCCATTGCACTCCAGCTTGGGCAACAGAGTGAGACTTCTCTCAAAATAAATAAAGAAAGGCCGAGTGCAGTGGCTCACGCCTGTAATCCCAGCACTTTGGGAGGCCGAGGTGGGCGGATCACGAGGTCAGGAGATCAAGACCATTCTGGTTAACACAGTGAAACCCCGTCTCTACTAAACAAAATACAAAAAATTAGCCGGGAGTGGTGGCGAGTGCCTGTAGTCCCAGCTACTCGGGAGGCTGAGGGAGCAGAATGGTGTGAACCCGGGAGGCGGAGCTTCAGTGAGCCAAGATCACGCCATTGCACTCCAGCCTGGGCAACAGAGCGAGACTCCATCTCAAAAAAAAAAAAGAATCACACCTGTAATCCCAGCACTTAGGGAGGCCAAGGCAGGAGGATTATTTGAGCCCAGGAATTTGAGACCAGCCTGGGCAACAATAGCCAGACCCCACCTCAATAAAAAAGAAAAAAAGAAAGAATCTGTATGTGTGACGAGACGTTCCTGGGAGACACTGGGTCTTCCGCAGAGTCAGGAGGCAGAAAAAAGTAGTTGACAACCAGCAGGGCACGATGGCTCATGCCTGTAATCCCAACACTTTGGGAGGACGAGGTGGACAGGTCATCTGAGGTCAGGAGTTTGACACCAGTCTGGCCAACATGGTGAAACCCTGTCTCTACTAAAAATACAAAAATTAGCCAGGCGTGGTGGTGTGTGCCGGTAATCCTAGCCAGCTACTCTGAAGGCTAAGGCAGGAGAATCGCTTGAACCCAGGAGGTGGAGGTTGCAGTGAGCCAAGATCGCGCCATTGCACTCCAGCCTGGGTGACAGAGCGAGACTCCATCTCAAAAAAAAACAAAAACTGCCAACTGCTACTGTCAGCAGGGCCTGTTGGAGGTTAGGGAGCAGAAGGAGGAGTGACTGGAAGTATGAGAATCTGTGGGGCTGGTGAGAATCCGTGGACAATCTGTGGGAAGGCTTGGCAGGGACCAGGTGCAGGTGAGGCAGGGAGGTGGCAGAGAGAGCTCGTGGAGATGTTCTGGACACCAGAGCCCTGGCCTGATCCTGTGCTGTCCCCACCTTCTCCGGATGGCTGGGGCCAACCTAATCTGCTCCGAAGAAAATAAATACTCAGACACAATCCTTTGTTGTGAGATTGATTAATTTGTTGTTTTGTTCACGGCTGTGTCTACGACGGTGCTTGGTGCGCAGTGAGAGGCTCTAATGGATCTGGGCTTGTTGAAGCAAGGCAGGAAGGAGCCAGTGTTCTCAAAGTGTTGGGTGAGTTGTAGGGGAGGCGCACCCGGCAACAGACCCGCAGGGATTACCATTCCCACGTGGGAAAGGTTGCTGTGCAGATTAAACGAGATAATGTATATGAAAATCCCGGCTGCTTAATACATCGACTCAGGTTCAAAAACTGGGAGGACAGAAGCTGGGCTGATGTGGGGGTTGAGTTGGGAGGAGGTCTTGAGGGGAGTCACATAGGGGCCCACTGGGGACAGCCCCACAGGAAAGCTCCAGGGGTCTTCCGGGAAGCCCCAACTGGTGCCAGCACAGCTGACACTCCTGCCCCACCTGGCCCGGCCAGCAGGAATTTGCCCCATGACCTCCTCTGGCACGCTGCTGTCACCATGGCGACCGGCCACAAAACAAGCAGCCCGATTGTCCCTGCTCAGCGGGGCAGGTGAAACCCTGGCCACGTGACCGATACTGGGCCAGGTGCGGTTAAGGGACACCCGCCACCTCCCCTCCTTAACCCATTCAATGCCACCGCCACCTAGGCGCCGTGTCCCGGCCGCCTCAGGCCGCACCCCTTCGGCCCTTGGTCCCCACAGCCTGAAGGGTGGTGACGAAATACACGGAGCACTGCGTTAAGAGTCAGTGAAGGAAAGAATCCGGGCCATGTCCTGGCTAAGTGACTTGGAGCTGGGTTACTTCACCATCCAAGCCTCTCTTTCCTCATCAGCAAAATAAGGATGGCACCTTCCCACTTCACAGGAAGGCTGGGAACATGGATGGGGCAGTGTAGACTCGACCTCCAAAGTGCGATAGCCCATTTCACCTCCCACCTTCACCTCCGCAGGTCAGGGGCTCCGGAAGGCCTCCCCTCTGGCCTCCCCCAGAAGGAGGCCTTCGCCAACCGACAGCAAGCTTCTTGGCCAGGTAGCAACAACCCCTCCCCTGAGCCCACCTCTTTCTCTGGAACGTTCAAGTGGAAACATCAAACCAACTGGTTTTTCTGCTTGCCTTCACCAGCCACCTGATCAGGGCTGGGGCCCCGGACTCTGAGTAAATATCTCAAGGCTGCTTCTGCCCCTAGATATGGGGCTCTTGGGCCAGGCTGAGATTACCTTGTGGATTGTGGGGTGTGTGGCAGGGAGCAGTTTGCAAGTACCTTTGAGGCCAGGCACAGTGGCTCACTCCTGTAATCCCAGCACTTTGGGAGGTCGAGGCAGAAGGATCACCTGAGGTCAGGAGTTCAAGACCAGCCTGCCCAACATGGTGAAACCCAGTCTCTGCTACAAATACAAAAATTAGCTGGGCGAGGTGGCGCACACATGCAATCCCAGCTACTTGGATGGCTGAGAAAGAGAATCGCTTGAACCCGGGAGGTGGAGGTTGCAGTGTGCTGAGATTGTCACACTACGCTCCAGCCTGGGCAACAGAGAGAGACTCTGTCTCAAAACAAACAAACAAACAAAAAGCAAAAAACCTTTGAAATACTATTGTTCTGAATCTTCAACCCTCATGCCCTTCATCCACCAACTCTAGACAAACACCCTCCAAGGACCCCTCCCAGGCCTGGGACCAGCCCCCATCCAGGGCTCAGATGTCCTCATCACTCCCCTAATTACTATGTGAGAAACAAATGATCGCACCACCTGGTGTGCTTAGAGTCCCCGGTGACCTCAGCCCTCCTCAGATTAGAACCAAACACCTAAGAGTCCCATTAGGCAGGAGATGGAGCTTTACAGAGTTAGGACACATCCTCAGCTCTGCCAACATGGTGAAATCCCACCTCTATCAAAACCAGTAAAAATCAGCCGGGTGTGGTGGTGCACGCCTGTAGTCCCAGCTACTCAGGAGGCTGACGCATAAGAATTGCTTGAACCCGGGAGGCGGAGGTTGCAGTGAGCCGGGTTCCAGCCTGGGCAACAAAGCCAGACCCTGTCTCAAAAAAAAAAAAAAAAGTAATGGCCGGGCGCAGTGGCTCATGCCTGTAATCCTAGCACTTTGGGAGGCTGAGGCGGGTGGATCACCTGAGGTCGGGAGTTTGAGACCAGCCTGACCAACGTGGAGAAACCCAGTCTCTACTGTATTGTAAAAATACAAAATTAGCCGGGCATAGTGGCGCATGCCTGTAATCCTAGCTACTTGGGAGGCTGAGGCAGGAGAATCACTTGAACCCAGGAGGTGGAGGTTGCAGTGAGCCGAGATCACACCACTGCACTCCAGCCTGGGCCACAAAAGCGAAACTCCGTCTCAAATAATAATAATAATAATTAATTAATTAATTTTTTTAAAAAAGAGGACTCATCCTGTGGGTCCTGGACCGCCCTAAGGAAGTAGGGGAGGGGCCAGTATAAGACTAGCTGGCCCAGGTGTCATCTCCAGGAGAGCCACTAACCCAGCCACCTGCAGAACTTTCACATAAGCATTTCCCAGCGACCTGAAGCTCTCGATGACTATTACCACTTTGCACCAGATGAACAAGACATGGCTCCTGCTGTGGACGCACACAGGCAGGGCCACCTCTGTAATACTACACAGTAGCCTCTGAGAAATGCTTCGAGAACGTTCGATCAAAGAGATTAGTTTTAACTCAGAAAATCTGGGAAGGCTTGAGGAGGCAGCAGTTATACAAGGCCTTAAAAGGCCTATAGCTGGCCAGGTGCGGTGGCTCAAGCCTGTAATCCCAGCACTTTGGGAGGCCGAGACGGGCGGATCACGAGGTCAGGAGATCAAGACCATCGTGGCTAACACGATGAAATCCCGTCTCTACTAAAAATACAAAAAAATTAGCTGGGCGTGGTGGCGGGCGCCTGTAGTCCCAGGTACTCGGAAGGCTGAGGCAGGAGAATGGCCTGAACCCGGGAGGCGGAGCTTGCAATGAGCCGAGATCCTGCCACTGCACTCCAGCCTGGGCGACAGAGCGAGACTCTGTCTCAAAAAAAAAAAAAAAAAAAGCCTATAGCCGAGGCCAGGCATGGTGGCGCACACCTGCTGAGCAGTTCCATCTGCTCAGGAGGCTGAGACGGGAGGATCACTTGAGTCTAGGAGTTCCAGACCAGCCTGAAACTGTCCCCTTGCTATGCTTAGAACATAGCAAGACCCTATCTCTACAAAACAGAAAAAAATTAGCCAGACATGATGGTGCACATCTGTGGTCCCAGATATTCGGGAGGCTGAAGCAGGAAAATTGCTTGGGCCCGGGAGGAAGAGGTTGCAGTGAGCCATGATTGTGCCACTGTACTCCAGCCTGGGGTGACGCAGTGAAACCTTGTCTCAGAAAAAATAAAATAAAAGCCATATACCTGAGATGGGAGGGTTGCTTGAGGCCAGGAGCTGGAGACCAGCTTGAGCAAGGTAGCAAGACCCTTCTCTAAAAAAAATTTTGTTGGGCCAGGTGTGGTGGCTCATGCCTGTAATCTCAGCACTTTGAGCTCAGGAGTTCGAGACCAGCCTGGGCAACATAGCAAGACCCTGGTTCTATTTAATTTTTTTTTTTTGAGATGGAGTCTCGCTCTGTTACTGAGGCTGGAATGCAGTGGCAAGATCTTGGCTCACTGCAACCTCCATCTCCCAAGTTCACACGATTCTCCTGCCTTAGCCTCCCAAGTAGCTGGGACTTACAGGGCCGTGCCACTAGGCCCAGCAATTTTTTTTTTTTTTGAAACGGAGTCTGTCTCCATTCCCGAGGCTGGCGTGCAGTGGCTCAATTTCCGCCCATTGCAACCTCCGTCTCCTGAGTTCAAGCGATTCTCCTGCCTCAGCCTCCCGAGTAGCTGAGATTACAGGCACCTGCCACCATGCCCAGCTAATTTTTGTATTTTTAGTAGAGAGGGGGTTTTGCCATGTTGGCCAGGGTGGTCTTGAACTCCTGGCCTCAGGTGATCCACCCGCCTCAGCCTCCCAAAGTGCTGGGATTACAGGAGTGAGCCAGCACGCCCGGCCTAAAAAAATAATTTTAACTATGATTCTGAAAGAAAGAAAGAAAAAAAAAAGTTAAAATTAGTCTGAGCCTGTAGTCCCAGATTCTCGGGAGGAAACGGCGAGAGGATCGTTTGAGCCCAGGAGGTCGAGGCTGCAGTGAGCTACGGTCGCGTCACTGCACTCTGGCCTGGGCGAGGGTAAGACCCCCCACCAAAAAAAAAGTATAGGACGCGGGCAACTGGCTATCTGGAAGACAGCACCCCAGCAGGAGGAGGTGGGGTGTGGAGAAGACCTTGAAAGGCAGGGTGCCTGATAGGGGAGTATGAGAACGGGGAGTATGGGCGGAAAAGCAGGCGGGATCAGACTGGGAGAGGCTCCCCCAAATGTAAAGGGGACAGAGGGGCTTGGGGGAGAGCTCTATTCTAGATCGACGACTCCAGGATGTGTGTGTGCCTGTGCTCCGCCCGGCCGGCCCGGGCCCCCAGCAGTGGAGCACGGCGCCACCACACTGGCGCTCCGCCGCCCAGAGCCACCCTAGCTGGCGCCGCTCGCCCCCGCCGGCGGCACAGAAACGATGGCAGCCACCCAGGTCAGTGAGCGACGACAGGTGTGGGGCGGGAACCCAGGCCCAAGCTGCAGCACAGAACCGAGCACGCGCAGAGCAGCGCAGACCGAATTCCCAGACCTTAGGCCGGGAAGGTAGCGATTCCCCGCGCGGATTCTATGCAGGGCGGAGCTTCGCGAGGGGCGGGGCAAGCACCTTGGGTGGCCCCGCCTAGGGCGTAGCCAGGTGCGGCGCTCAGGGCGACCGGCGCAAGGCCTGCGGGGATTACGTAATGGCGTAAGGGGCGGGGATGGAGGCGGGGCCGGACCGTTCTCGGGGACTACGTAAGGAGACGTGCGGAGGGCGGAGAATCCGCGATGGGGGCGGGGAGAGGGCGTGGCTCAAGTCGGAAGTGGGCGGGACTCAAGGCGGAAGTGGGCGGGGCTCCGAGCGAGGGCGGAAAGAGGAGCGTGGGTAGGCCGTACCTCGCGAGGTGCGAGCCGGACAACTGCTTGCAAGCATGCTCCGCTGCACCCGAGCCTGGAAGCTCCCCCGTGAGGGGCTCGGCTCGCACAGTCCTAGCTTCGCGAGGGTGCCTGTCGCACCCAGCAGCAGCGGCGGCCGAGGGGAGGCCGAGCCGAGGTCAGTCAGGGGCACCGGGCGGGAGGCGCCCTGTCCTCCTTTTCCTGCCGGGCCCCGACGGCCCCATCTCCTCCCCTTGGACCCGTCGCCTCCCAGGCCTCTCCCCCAAAGCCCTTTCCCCTACCCCTTTCCCCACCTCCGCCGGCTCAGACCCTGACCCGGATCCTTCCCCTGCCAGGCCGCTTCCGCTTTCCTACAGGCTTCTGGACGGGGAGGCAGCCCTCCCGGCCGTCGTTTTTCTGCACGGGATCTTCGGCTGCAAAACTAACTTCAACTCCATCGCCAAGGCCTTCGCCCAGCAGACAGGACGTAGGGTGCGCTTCCGAGTGGGCGGGGCCTGGGAGGAGGCGGGGCTGGGGCGTCCCGCTTCTCGGGGTACCGCTCCTCACGCTGAGTGTGGACCCTGAACGGCAGTCCCGTTTATTCCTTCACGTTGCCATCTTCATTAATTCATGTTGTAGATCTCCATCGGCGCTGGCCAATGACTAGGCGCCTGCACCCTTTCCATGAAGGGGCCTGCTTGTTTCCTAGAGATGACCGGGAGCTCACCACTTCTTATGGCAGCCCGTTCTTCTGTGCTCCTACTGTTGGAAATTCCTGGAGTCTCGTTCCTGGCATTCTCCGGGATTACCCCCCAGCCTGGCCAGCCCTTCAGAGACGTGGTCACAACCCTGGGGCCTGCTCTTCTCTGGCAGAGTGGCCCCAGGTTCTTCATCTGGGCCTTCTAGGTCTGGAAACTGGGCCCTCCCACCGTCTGGGCCCTTCGCCTCTGCAGGGTGTATCCCCAGGCTCTCCACACCCTTGACCTGCTGTCCCTACAAGGCCTTTGGCTGTCTACCCTAGAATGGGGATACCAGCGCAGCTCCGTCTCACCCCACTCCCCAGGTGCTGACAGTGGATGCTCGTAACCATGGTAACAGCCCCCACAGCCCAGACATGAGCTACGAGATCATGAGCCAGGACCTGCAGGACCTCCTGCCCCGGCTGGGCCTGGTGCCCTGTGTCATGGTTGGCCACAGCATGGGAGGGAGGACAGCCATGCTGCTTGCATTACAGAGGGTGAGCCGCCCCTGTCTGGGGCCTCCTCCCTTTCGGTATATACCCTGAGTGCCCCGCAGGCAACCTGGGACTCAAATGATCCTTGGATGACCACATTCAGGCTCCAGGAGCCGTGCCTGAGACTCACTGTGTCTGCCTAAGACTGGTCCCAATTGGGTTCTCTCCCACAGCCAGAGCTGGTGGAACGTCTGATTGCTGTAGATATCAGCCCAGTGGAAGGCACAGGTTCCTCCCACTTTCCTGCCTATGTGGCAGCCATGAGGACCGTCAGCATCCCAGATGGGCTGCCCCAATCCCGTGCCCGAAAACTGGCAGATGAACAGCTCAGTTCTGTCATCCAGGTGATACACCCAAGCCCCCCAGATGCTATTGTAGACCGGGACCTGTCAAGGGAAGAGTGGTACCCCCAGTTCACACAAGGAACCCCCCCAACTGCTGCACCCCCACAGAACCTAGCCGTACGGCAGTACCTGCTCACCAACCTGGTAGAGGTAGACGGGCGCCTCGCGTGGAGGTTGAACTTGGATGCCCTGGCCCAGCACCTAGACAAGCTCTTGACTTTCCCACAGAGGCAGGAGTCCTACCTCGGACCAACACTCTTTCTCCTCGGTGGAAACTCCCAATTCGTGCAGTAAGCCAGCTTGGGTAATGGGAGGGGCATGTTTTACTCGCCCAGGCCCTAGCCTGGGGACCGTACCAGGGGAGGCCTTGGGTGTGGAAGGGGGGTGGCTGAGAGGCCAGAAATACCACTGGGCATGTGGGCTCATGCAGCTCTCTCTGTTTCTCCCCACTCTGCTTACACTTGTCTCTTTCACTCCTCCTCATCCCACTTTCACCCATTTTCGATGGCCATCACTGCGATGACAGTCCCAGCCACCACCCTGAGATTATGCGGCTCTTCCCTCGGGCCCAGATACAGACGGTGCCGAACGCTGGCCACTGGATCCACGCTGAACGCCCACAGGACTTCATAGCTGCCATCCGAGGCTTCCTGGTCTAAGAGTTGCTGGCAAGAAGGGGGCTGGGCGCAGTGGCTCATGCCTGTAATTCCAGCACTTTGGGAGGCTGAGGTGGGAGGATCACTTGACGCCAGGAGTTCGAGACCAGCCTGGCCAACATGGTGAAACCCCATCTCTACTAAAAGTACAAAAATTAGCCTGACGTGGTGATGCATGCCTGTAATCCCAGCTACTCAGGAGGCTGAGGCAGGAGAATCACTTGAACCCGGGAGGCGGAGGTTGCAGTGAGCCGAGATCACACCACTGCACTCCAGCCTGGGCAACAGAGCAACACTCCGTCTCAAAAAAGACAAAACAAAACAAAGAGGAGGCAGGCTTCCAGTCCCTGCAGCCTGCTCCACATTTGGGCACAGAAGGACTCAGATGGGCACTGAGTGGGCACGAGGTTTTACAGGGGTGGTCAGACCTCAGGCTTTAATGAATAAAGACATTACTCCCAAAGTCCTGGGCTGAGGTCTGTGTCACCACCAACGTCCCCAACCCAGGGAGAATCTGGACCGGGGGGTCCTGGCAGCTCCAGGGTCCATGTGGTGTCCCCGAGTACCCTCGGTCTCTCTCTGCAGCTGATGCTGGACCTGCTGCCACACCAGCTGCTGCACGTCCTCCTATGGACAGGAGAGCAGGTTCAAGGCTGAGCCTGTGCCCTCTTCCCCACACCTCCCAGGCCCTGATGGCATTCCCCCTACCTCCCAGGCCTCCAGCTCCCGCCTCAGCCTCAGTTTCTCCTCCAGGACCTCCAGCAGCTGGGCCTCCATGGTGCGTAGCCTGGCTTTGCACCTCTGCAGCTCTGCCTCCACTGCCTGCTTCCTGTGGGTGGCAAAGAGAGTAGCTGAGGCTCGGACCCTGTGGGTCTGGTTATGGGGTCCTGGGGGTGGACGAGTGTGGCCACAGACCGGCCTCAGTGACAGGGCGGCTGCTTGTGTGGCTTTCTTTCCAGAATGCCTGACTAGCCCTCCGCTCCTCCATTAGCAGGACAAGGCCCTGCAGGGGAGCCCCCAACTCCCCTCCTGGCCCCCAAAAGCAACTTCCACTTACTTGGCAATGGCTTCATCCCGCTCCTGGAGGACTTGGTCCAGGGAGGCTTCTGTCCTGGTGTCCCCCAGTGCTCCAGCCGCCTGGTACTCTGGGCTGTATCGCAGGGTGACAGAGGAGACGGCGGCGACCAGGGCTTGTCTGGAAGAGGTGTCCCACTGTGGGCCCTCCCGCCTTGGCCTCGGCTTTGATGCTGCTGTCAGGTGGGGAGGGGGCTGAGGTGCTCTGTACCTGCCCCTGCTTCTGCCCCGCTCTCATGGACCTATGGAAAGGAAAAGGAGGGGGCTGCTGTGGCCACTGCCAGCCTCAGTGCAAGCAGCATGAACAGGGTATTTGGACCCCCAAGGAGCAAAGAATTCTCACCCAGTCATCGGGGAAGGACGAGGTAGCTGTGTTCGGAAGACTTACCCTCAAGGGCCGGGACTCAGGGTGGCCTGGTGACTGGGACTCTTGGCAGTCGGGTGGGGCAAGCGAAAGACATGGCCCTTTGCCCTCCCTTCCCAGCAAGGCACTCCCTGGCAGGCCCCACCCCCGTCAGGCCAAGGAGGAGGCCCTGCTGCAGCCTAGAAACCTTCCGTCAGGCCCAGAGCACACTCAGCCCCCTTCCTCCCTTCACCGCAAGAGGGTGCTCTACCCACTTCTTGTGAAAGGAGGGGCGGAGCCAGGCACGGTGGCTCATGCCTGGCATCCCAGCACTCAGGGAGGCCGAGGCAGGAGGATCTATTGAGCCCAGTTCAAGGCAGCAGTGAGCCATAGGATCACACCACTGCACTCCAGCCTAGGCAACAGAGCAAGACCTTGTCTCATACAGAGAGAGAGGGAAGGAGAGGAGGGAAGAGGCATCATGTCTCCAATGCTGAGAGACATAAGGTACCCCAGCCCCCATCCTGAAGGATTAGCTTTGTACCTTGAATGGCATCATCCACACATATAAATACAACCTTACCCCTGCAGAAAAACAGAAGGAAAAAAGTGTATTCCTGGCAAATTCCTCCTCACATTTTATTTATTTATTTATTTATTGACCTTTTGAGACAGAGTCTTGCTCTGTCGCCCAGGCTGGAGTGCAGTGGTGTCATCTCAGCTCACTGCAAGCTCCGCCTCCCAGGTTCATGCCATTCTCCTGCCTCAGCCTCCCAAGTAGCTGGGACTATAGGCGCCTGCCACCACGCCCGGCTAATTTTTTGTGTTTTTAGTAGAGACCAGATTTCACCATTTGTTAGCCAGGATGGTCTCAATCTCCTGACCTCGTGATCCGCCCGCCTCAGCCTCCCAAAGTGCTGGGATTACAGGCATGAGCCACCGCACCCGGCCACATTTTTTTAATTTTTTAAATTTTTTTATTTTTTGAGATGGACTCTCACTCTGTCAGCCAGGCTGGAGTGCAGTGGTGAAATCTCAGCTCGTTGTAACCTCCACCTCCCAGTTCAAACGATTCTTCTGCCTCAGTCTCCCAAGTAGCTGGGACTACAGGTGCCTGCCACCACACCCAGATAATTTTGATTTTTTTTTTAGGAGAGATGGGGTTTCGCCATGTTGGCCAGGCTGGTCTCAAACTCCTGACCTCAAGTGATCTGCCTGCCTCAGACTCCCAAAGTGCTGGAATTACAAGTGTGACCCACATGCCCAGTCCACATTTTTTGTTCTTAGACTCAATGTGTTGCCCAGGCTGGAGTGCAGTGGCACAGTCGTAGCTCACTGCAGCCTCAGACTCCTGGGCTCAACAGATCCTCCCTCCTCAGTCTTCCAAGTAGCTGGTACTATAGGCATCCACCACCATGCCCAGCAATTGTTTTTAAAATGTTTTGTAGATATGGGGTCTCTCTGTGGTGCCCAGGCTGGTCTTGAACTCCTGACTTCCAGTGTTAGCCTCCCAACGCACCGGCCCTCCTAACATCTTGAATACTACCTCTAATATTCCCAGCATTCTGATCCAAGAGCATGGGTAGGTCTGCTGTGCCCTCAGGGGTCTCAGTACCCCCCACCAACCTTGAGGTGACCACCACCTCCACAAGTACCCAGAGTATACCAACAACATATTAATAAATGTGTAAAAAGAAATCTCCATTTCAGCAAAGGCCTTTTCAGCAAAGTTACATATTAGGGATTAGTTCCTCAACCCGGCTCCAAACAGTAAATGTCATCGGGTGCAGTGGCTGTAGTCCCAGCTACTTGGGAGGCTGAGGCAGGAGGATCGCTGGAGCCCAGGAGTTCCGGGTTGTAGTGCAGTATGCCTGTAGTGCAGGTAACTGTACTTGCACTAAGTTCACCGCCAATTTGGTGACCTCCCAGGAGCAGGGGACTAGCAAGTTGCCTAAAGAGAGGTGCACCAGGCCGGGCGCGGTGGCTCAAGCCTGTAATCCCAGCACTTTGGGAGGCTGAGACGGGCGGATCACGAGGTCAGGAGATCGAGACCATCCTGGCTAACACGGTGAAACCCCGGGAGACGGAGCTTGCAGTGAGCTGAGATCTAGCCACCGCACTCCAGCCTGGAGGACAGAGCAAGACTCTGTCTCAAAACAAAAACAACAACGAAAACAAATTTAAGACTGCTCTCCAATGTCCAAAAAATTTTAACTTTTAAGGTGAAAAAAAAAAAAACCACACCACAAACTGGCCAGGCACTGTGGCTCAAACCTGTAATCCCAGCACTTTGGGAGGCCACAGTGGGCAGATCACGAGGTCAGGAGTTCAAGACCAGCGTGGCCAACATGGTGAAACCTTGTCTCTACTAAAAATACAAAAATTAGCTAGGCGTGATGGTGCGCTTCTGTAATCCCAGCTATTCGGTAGGGTGAGGCAGGAGAATCGCTTGAACCCGGGAGGTGGAGGTTGCAGTGAGCCAAGATTGTACTGCACTCCAGCCTGGGGGGTGACAGAGCGAGACTCCGTCTCCAAAAAAAAAAAAAAAAAAAACACTGGTAAGTTGTGAAACCCTGTACCTAGTTGTCACGTCTTTATTCTCCCTCAATCTAGAACAATTTGCAGCCTTTGAGTTTCATGACCTGGATATTTTCGGAGATTACAGGGAAGTGATTTTGTAGACTGTCCTTCCATTTCGGTTTGTCCACTTCTTCCTGACGATGAGACCACCGTGACACATTTTGGACAGAAATACCACAAAACTGATGCTATGTTCTCATGTTCTCACTGTAGCCAAATGTCCGTTGGAGCCATCACTTCATTAAAATGTCCGTCACTTCATTAAGATGCTTTTTTTGGCTGGGCGCAGTGGTTCGCGCCTGTAATCCCAACACTTTGGGAGGCCGAAGCGGGCAGATGACGAGGTCAGGAGTTCGAGACCAGCCTGGCCAACATAGTGAAACCCCGTCTCTACTAAAAATACGAAAAAATTGGCCAGGCACGGTGGCTCATGCCTGTAATCCCAGCACTTTGGGAGACTGAGACAGGCGGATCACTTGAGGCCAGGAGTTCGAGACCAGCCTGGCCAACACGATAAAACCCCATCTCTACTACAAATTTTAAAAAGTAGCCAGGCATGGTGGCGCACGACTGTAATCCCAGCTACTCAGGTGCCTGAGGCAGGAGAATCGCTTGAACCCAAGAGGCGGAGGTTGCAGTGAGCCGAGATGGCACCACCACTGCACTCAAGGCTAGGCAATAGAGTGAGATTCGGTCAAAAAAAAAAAAAAAAAAAAAACAGAAAAACTACAAAAAAATAGTTGGGCATGGTGGCAGGCGCCTGTAATCCCAGCTACTCAAGAGGCCGAGGCAGGAGAATCGCTTGAACCCAGGAGGCGGAGGTTGCAATGAGCCGAGATTGCGCCACTGCACTCCAGCCTGGGCGACAAACTGAGACTCCAGCTCAAAACAAACAAACAAAAAAGCAAGACCAAACCATGCTTTTTTTTTTTTTTTTCTTTCTTTTTTTGAGACAGGGTCTCACTCTGTCACCCATGCTGGAGTGTAGTGGCGCAATCATAGCTCACAGCAGCCTCGACCTCCCAGGCTCAAGCGATCCTCCCTTCTCAGCATCCCAAGTAGCTGGGACTATAGTCATGAGCCACTATGACTGGCTTTTTCCTGTCATTTATTTTGATGCTCAAATTGTCCCAAATTTGATCAGTGGATGCCCCTTGCTGACCTCTTGTCATCTTGACAAACCCCGTCATTCTTTAATCACTTCCTTTCTTTCTGGCTCAACAAGATATTTCAGGCTCATCTTGTTTCTCCCTGTCCTGGCCCTGAATTTGCCATTTCTTCAAGAATACTTGGTTTCTTTTTAAGGAGGAATAGTATTTAGAAACCAGGATCTCCGTGGTAGGCACATTCAATGCAATTAGGGTCATTCTACGCCAGGGTCCACTCTGTGGGCACACATTTATACACACACAGAAACATACATATTTATGTCTGTTTATTTTTTTATCTGTCTACATAAACTGGGGGAAATTTAAATTCCACTTTAAAAGCACAAGTTTCATCCTTGCCTTTTTTTAACCTTTCCATATACATACTACATATATATATATATTTTTTTTTTTTTTTTTTCTTTTTCTTTTTTTTAAACAGGGTCTCACCCTGTTTCCCAGGCTGGAGTGCAGTGGTGTAATCATGGCTAACTGCAGCCTCAATCTCCTGGACTCAAGCCATCCTCCCACCTCAGCCTCCTGAGTAGCTGGGACCACAGGCACTCGCCACCATACCCAGTTAATTTTCTTTTCTTTTTCTTTTTTTTTTTGAGACAGAATCTTACTCTGTCGCCCAGGCTGGGGTTCAGTGGTGTAGGGTCCAGCCCTACGGGGCTTAGCAGGTGTTCTCCCCATGTGCAGAGACGAGAGATTGTAAGAAGTAAAGACACAAGACAAAGAGATAAAGAGAAGACAGCTGGGCCCGGGGGACCACTACCATGAAAACGCGGAGACCCGTAGCGACCCCGAACGGCTGGGAGCGCTGATATTTATTACATACAAGACAAGGGGGGCAGGGTAAGGAGGGTGAATCTTCTAAGTGATTGACAAGGTGAAGCAAGTCACGTGATCACAGGACAGGGGGCCCTTCCCTCTTAGGTAGCCGAAGCAGAGAGAGATAACACAGCATACGTCAGTGTTTTCTTCTATGCGCTTATAAGAAAGATCAAAGACTTTAAGACTTTCACTGTTCCTTCTACCGCTATCTACTATGGACTTGAAAGAGGAACCAGGAGTACAGGAGGAACACGAAAGAGGACAAGGAACGTGACCATTGAAGCACAGCACCACAGGGTGGGGTTTAGGCCTCCGGATGACAGGCTGGCCTGGATCATATCCAGCCTCCCACAAGAAGCTGGTGGAGCAGAGTGTTCCCTTACTCCTCCAAGGAAAGGAGATTCCTTTCACGGTCTGCTAAGTAACGGGTATCTTCCCAGACACTGGCGTTACCGCTTGACCAAGGAGCCCTCAAGCGGCCCTTATGCAGGTGTGACAGAAGGCTCACCTCTTGCCTTCTAGGTCACTTCTGAGAATGTCCCTTCAGCACCCGACCCTATACCCGCCGTTTATCCCTAGGTTATATTAGTAATTCAATAAAGAGTAATATTAAAAGCTAATGATTAATGATGTTTATAATAATGATTGATAATTGTCCATGATCATCTCTATATCTAATTTGTATTATGACTATTCTTATTCTAACTATTTTCTTTATTATACTGAAACAGTTTGTGCCTTCAGTCTCTTGCCTCGGCACCTAGGTAATCCTCCGCCCACAAGTGGAAAGATCTCAGCTCACTGCCACCTCCGCCTCCAGGTTAAAGCGATACTCATGCCTCAGCCTCCTGAGTAACTGAGATTATGAGCATGGACCACCACGCTTGGCTGATTTTTGTATTTTTAGTAGAGATGGGGTTTTGCCATGTTGGCCAGGCTGTTTTTGAACTCGCAACCTCAAGTGATCTGCCCACCTCGGCCTCCAAAAGTGTTTTAAGATTATAGGCATGAACCACCATGCCTGCCCTAATTTTTTTTTTTTTTTAGAGACAGGATCTTGCTATATTGCCCAGGCTGGTCTCAAACTCCTGGGCTCAAGCAGTCCTCCTGCCTTAGCCTCCCAAAGTGCTAGGATTACAGGCGAAAGCCACCACACCCGGGTCTCTCTCCTTTTTCTATTTTATTTATCTATTTTTTTTTTTTTTTTGGAGACAGGGTCTCACTCTGTTGTCCAGGCAGGAGTACAATGGCACAATCTCGGCTCACTGCAACCTCCGCCTCCTAGGTTCAAGCGATTCTGGTGCCTCAGCCTCCCGAGTAGCTGGGATTACAGGTGGGCTCCACCACGCCCAGGTAATTTTTATACTTTTAGTAGAGACAGGGTTTCACCATGTTGTCCAGGTTGGTCACGAACTCCTGAGCTCAGGCGATCTGCTGCCTTGGCCTCCCAAAGTGTTGGGATGACAGGCGTGCACCATGGCTCCCAGTCAGACTAGCACATGTTTCTAAGAGCTTTACAGTCATTCATTCAGTCCACAAATATTTACTGAGTACCTACTGTGTTCAAAGTATGTTTCCAAGTGACAGACGTAAATCAAGACAAAGTTCCTTGAGCACATGGAGCTCACATTCCAATGAGGGGAAATAGACGGTAAGCAGATTAACAAGTATATCAGATGGCAAGAAGTACAGTACCGTGGAGAAGAATTAAGCAGGGAGAGGAAATGAGGAGGGAACAGGCGATTGCTATTTTATTGTATTTTGTTTTGTTTTGTTTTATTTTTGAGACTGAATCTTACTGTGTTTCCCAGGCTGGTGTGTGGTGGTTTGATCTTGGCTCACTGCAACCTCCACCTCCCGGATTCAAGCGATTCTCCCACCTCAGCCTCCGAAGTAACTGGGACTACAGGCGCCCACCAGCACACCTGGCTAATTTTTTGTATTTTTGGTAGAGACACAGTTTCACCACGTTGGCCAGGCTGGTCTTGAACTCCTGATCTCAAGTGATCCGCCTGCCTTGGCCTCCCAAAGTTCTGGGATTACAGGTGTGAGCCACTGCAGCCAGCCCAGTTGCTATTTTACATAATTCAGTGGTTACCCTAAGGAGATCACAAATAATCACCTACCATTTAGATTAAAAACAACCAACCTAATCACTCTCATGACTCAGAGTGATATTTTCAGTGACAGCATCATTAATAGGCTCAGAAAGTGCTGTGTTCCACAAGTATGAGTTAGCAAAACATTAAAAACAGAAAAATAGGCTGGGCGCGGTGGCTCACGCCTGTAATCCCAGCACTTTGGGAGGCCAAGGCGGGCAGATCATGAGGTCAGGAGATCGAGACCATCCTGGCTAACACGGTGAAACCCCGTCTCTACTAAAAATACAAAAACTTAGCCAGGCGTAGTAGCGGGCACCTGTAATCCCAGCTGCGGGGGTGACTGAGGCAGGAGAATGGTGGGAACCCGGGAGGCAGAGCTCGCAGTGAGCCGAGATTGTGCCACTGCACTCCAGCCTGGGCAACAGAGCGATACTCCGTCTCGAAAAAAAATAAAAAGAAAAATAAAAAAGTGCTGTGTTTCCAAGCAAAAGCGAAGATGATGTGTTTGAGGAAACTAGGGAACTTGAAAGAGGCATTGGGGGATGACACATAACAATGACAATGACCATGGGAGGCAGAAATGCGAATAAAGAGTTTGCATAAACTTTCAGAAACCACAAGACTGGAAAAGCAATGTTTCTAAATAAAATTATTCTTTAAAATATGATTTTAGGCCAGGTGTGGTGACCCACGCTTGTAATCCCAGCACTTCGGGAGGCCAAGGTGGGCAGATCACTTGAGGTCAGGAGTTTGAGATCTGCCTGACCAACATGGTGAAACTCTGTCTCTACTAAAAATACAAAAAATTAGCCAGGCACAGCAGTGCACAGCTGTAATACCAGGTACTCTGGAGGCTGAGGTGAGAGGGTCACTTGAACCTGGGAGGCAGAGGTTGCAGTGAGCCAAGATGGCACCACTGCACTCCAGCCTGGGAGACAGAGCAAGACTCCATGTCAAAAAAAAAAAAATTAAAATAACGTTGGGCGCAGTGGCTCACGCCTGTAATCCCAGCACTTTGGGAGGCCGAGGCAGGCAAATCACCTGAGGTCAGGAGTTCGAGACCAGCCTGACCAACGTGGAGAAACCCCGTCTCTACTAAAAAAAATACAAAGTTAGGCGTGGTGGTGCATGCCTGTAATCCCAGTTACTCAGGAGGCTGAGGCAGGAGAATCGCTTGAACCCAGGAGGCGGAAGTTGCAGTGAGCCGAGATTGTGCCACTGCACTCCAGCCTGGGTGACAAGAGACTCCATCTCAAAAGAAAGAAAGAGAGAGAGAGAGAAAGAAAGAAAGAAAATATGGGATTTTTAAAGTCTAAATTTTAACTATTTAAATATTATAAGGGAGTTGATTATTCATCTGTATCTCTAAAAGTTTAAACTAGAATTTGGGACAAAATTTTTTTAATCTCATTGAGAGAAAGAGGAAAGGAATTTACATTCAGGCATATAGTAAATTTCATCCCAAAGCACTATGCAAATGTCACACACTAAGCACCAGGACTCCTTCCCTGGCCGCCCACATCCTGCTCCCACATGGTGGCTAAGTCCAGGCCTGGGGTTGAGCCAGGAGATGGTTCCCAGCTAATGGTGAACTGGGATGGGAAGAGAGAGCTACCATGTGGGCTGGGGGGCTGGGCATGGTGATCAAAACACCAGGGATTGGCAGGGCCTGGCAATTTAAGCACTGCCACCCAAGCCTTATGACTTTGTATGCCTCAATGTCCTCATCTGTGAAATGGAGCTAGTAGAGGGCCTCCCTAACAGAGTCATAGTAAGGGTTAAAGGAGGCAGGCGCCTCACACCGTGGCCAGTGCTTTGTATAAAGCACAGGTTAGGGCACCAAACGCCCTTTGAGAGGCTGAGGTGGGGGGATGGCTTGAGCACAGGAGTTCGAGACAAGCCTGGGCAACATAGCAAGACCCTGTAATTTTATTTTTTTTCCTTCCTTCCTTCTTCCTTCCTTCCTTCCTTCCTTCTCTCTCTCTTTCTCCCCCTCTCTCTCTCTCTCTTTCTTTCTTTCTTTTCACCCTGCAATTTTTAAAACTTAAATTACAAAAAGAAAAACAAAATGGACCAGGGCCAGCTTCCCAGGAGAGGAGAAAAGGGGAATAAGCCTGCCAGACCCGATAAAGCAACAACAAGAGAATCTCAACTACACAGACACACACAGACACACACAGACACACAAAACAGACACACACACAGACACGCAAACAGCACACACACAGAGACACACAGACACACACACACACACACACACACACACACAGCCATGCAGCCTGGGTCAGCTGCCCTTCCCATTCCCCAGCCCCCACAACCATGCTCCAGGAACAAGTCTGTTCCTGAATCCTACAAAAGCTTCCTCCTCTTCCTCCTCTGGACCCCAGCAGCCCCTGGGCCTCCTCATCGTTGTCCTGTCACTGTCACTGTGCCTCTCCTACCAGCCCCAGAGCTTCTGGAGGACAGGTGGTGACTGTCTTCATGCCAACCACCCCACACAGGTACGAGGCAAGGCAAGGCAATACCGGCCCTGCCCAGCAGGTGGCAGCAGCGCTCAATGTCAGGATTGCAGTGGGCCTGGGCTCATCCCAACCCTTCCAGCCTATGGGATGGAAACACCAAGCTGTGCCCAGGAGCTCTGGGAGTTCCCAAATGCCCAGCCTTTGCCCTGTGCTTGCTTTGTTTGTTTGTTTGTATGTTTGTTGTTTTGAGATGGAGTCTCGCTGTGTCGCCCAGGCTGGAGTGCAGTGGCGTGATTTTGACTCAGTGCAACCTCCACCTCCCGGGTTCAAGCGATTCTCCTGCCTCGGCCTCCCAAGTAGCTGGGAGTACAGGAACCTGCCACCACACCCGGCTTGTTTTGGGGTTTCACCATGTTGGCCAGGCTGATCTTGAACTCCTGACCTCAAGTGATCCGCCCACCTCAGCCTCCCAAAGTGTTGGGATTACAGGTTAAGCCATCTCCCCAGCATTTTTTTTTTTTTTTTAAGATGGAGTCTCGCTCTGTCACCAGGCTGGAGTGCAGTGGCAGGATCTCAGCTCACTGCAACCTCCGCCTCCTGGGTTCAAGCGATTCTCCTACTCAGCCTCCCGAGTAGCTGGGATTACAGACAAACACTACCACACCTGGCTAGTTTTTGTATTTTTAGTAGAGACGGGGTTTTACCATGTTGCTGGTCTGGAACTTGAACTCCTGTCCATCCACCAAGGCCTCCCAAAGTGCTGGGATTACAGGTGTGAGCCACTGTGCCCGGCCTGGCCTCACTTCTTTCAAGAGCATTCTCTTCCCTCCTCTACTCCAGGCCTCCTCGCCTCCTTACTGTTTCTCATTCACACTAGGCAGGCTCCTTCCTCATGGTTGTTGCACTTGCTGTTCCCTCTGCCCAGAAGTCTCTTCCCCAGATACCTACATGACTCACTCTCTCATGTCCTTCAGAGATTTACTCAAATACCACTTTCTCAGCAAGGACCTCCCTGACCAAATCATCTAGAATTGGAGCTGGGCGCAGTGGCGCTCACCTGGAGTCTCAACTACTCAGGGGGCTGAGGCAGGTGGATCACTTGAACCCAGGCGTTCAAGACCAACCTGGGAACATATCAAGACCCCATTTCTGCAAAAAATACAAAAATTAACCAGGCGTGGTAGTGTACACCTGTAATCCCAGCTACTTGGGAGGCTGAGGTAAGAGGATCACTTGACCCCAGGAGTTCCAGGCTGCAGTGAGCCATGATCATGGCACTGCACTCCAGACTGGGCAACACAGCAAGACCCTGTCTTTAAAAAAAAGAAGAAAAAACTTGAACTGTACCAAAACTGGAATTCCTCCCTCAAACCCAGTAAGTAGTTCCTACCCTGTCTTTCCTTGATCTTCCTTGTAGCATATCGTCACCATTATATATGTTATTTATTTGTGTGTTTGGCATCCTTACTCGACCACAGACTCCATGGCGGCAAGGGCTTGTCCATCTTGTTTTTTGCTGTATTCCCAGCATCTAGAATAGTGGGCACATAGTAGATGCTCAATAAATACTTTTTATTTTTATATATTTTTGGACAGGGTCTCACTCTCTTGTTCAGGCTGGTGTAGAGCAGCACAATCATGGCTCACTGAAGGCTGAAACTCCTGGGCTCAAGCAATTCTCCCACCTGAGCCTCCTAAGTAGCTGGGGTCTCCCTGTGTTGCCCAGGTTGATCTTGAACTTCCGACCTCAAGCGATCCTCCTGCCTTAGCCTCCCAAAGTGCTGGGATTACTGGCATGAGCCACCACCACACTCAGCCTAATAAATACTTTTTAAATAAAGGAATGAAGGCTGGGCATGGTAGCTCATGCCTATAATCCCAGCACTTTGGGAGGCTGAGGTAGGTGGATCACCTGAGGTTAGGAGTTCGAGACCAGCCTGGCCAACATAGAGAAACCCCATCTCTACTAAAAATACAAAAAAATTAGCCGGATGTGGTGGCACATGCCTGTAATCCCAGCTATCTGGGAGACTGAGGCAAGAGAATTGCTTGAAGCCGGGAGGCAGAAGTTGCAGTGGCCCAAGATTGTGCCATTTTACTCCAGCCTGGGCGACAAGAGTGAAACTCAGTCTCTAAATAAATAAATAAATAAATAAAGGGATGATAATCTGGCCCTCAATGGGCTTCCCTTGTCTGCACAATAGTTTAGCATGCAAGGCCTCCTCCCTCCTTGGGCTTATCCCCCACCTATGTCTACCCATTCCCACCGGAGTGCCACAGCAGGCTCCTGAGGGGCTCCCGGTAGAGTGCTCCATTTTAAGAGCTCCCCACCCCCACCCCTGCCCCAGCGTCCTTCCTTTGTCCACTCCCTGCTGCAATCCCACTGCAAGAATCTGTTCGAATGTCACCACCTCTGGGAAGCCACTCTGGTTCCCTAACCTGCTAAAACCATGTCTGTCTCCCCAACTGCAGTGGGAACGTCTTGAGTGCAGAACAGTGGCCCCAGAGCACGGTTGCCCATTTAATGTTCGATGAATGAATGAATGATTAAATGAGGAAAATACTTAGCAGAAAAGCAGAGTTTAAAGTGAAGGGCAAGGCCAGGTGCAGTGTCTCATGCCTGTAATCCCAGCACATTGGGAAGCAGGTAGATCGCTTGAGTCCAGGAGTTTGAGACCAGCCTGGGCAACATGACGAAACCCCATCTCTACCAAAATACAGAAATTAGCCAGGAGTGGTGGCTCATGCCTGTAGTCCCAGCTACTCAGGAGGCTGAGGAGGGAGGTTCGCTTGAACCCGGGAGGCGGAGGTTGCAGCGAGCTGAGATTGTGCCATGGACTCCAGCCTGGACAACAGAGTGAGACCCCATCTCAAAAAAAAAAAAAAAAAAGAAGCCGGGCACAGTGGCTCACACCTGTAATCCCAGCACTTTAGTAGGCCGAGGCAGGTGGATCATTTGAGGTCAGGAGTTCAAGACCAGCCTGACCAACATGGTGAAGCCCCATCTCTACTACAAATACAAAAATTAGCTGGGAGTGGTGGTGGGTACCTGTAATCCCAGCTGCTCAAGAAGCTGAGGCAGGAAAATCAGTTGAACATGGGAAGTGGAGGTTTCAGTGGGCCTAGATTGCACCATTGCACTGCCGCCTGGGTGAGAGAATGAGACTCAGCCTCAAAAAAAAAAAAAAAAACCACAAACAAACAAAAAAAAGAGAGTGAAGTGAAAGGCACACATTCTTTTTTTTTTTTTTTTAGAGATGAAGTCTCGCTATGTTGCCCAGGCTGGTCTTAAACTCCTGGCCTCAAGCAATCCTCTCTCCTCGGTCTCCTGAAGTGCTGGATTATGGGCATGAGCCACTGTGCCTGGCCACATTTATTTCTTTATTCATTTTTCATGCTACTATTTAATATGCGTCTCAATGAGTGATGCTTGGTGTGACACCAGGGCTCTCGGAGGGCAGGAGCTGAGCCTCCCTTTCCTGCCCTCTCCCCACGGGGCCAGACACTGGGCTCCGGGGGCATACGTGTGACCCACCCCACTGACTCACCCTGCAGGCTAGACCAGGAGTCAGGCAGCCTCCCCTGTCACTTGTCATCTCTGGACAAGTTCCTCTAGCACTTACGTCCTTGCTTTTCCTATGTCAAATGGGACCCCATCAATGCCCATTCTGTGGGGCACCCAAGGTTGAAGCCGGGACAACTGGAAGGAGGTGTGGCTATCCCCCGTGCCAGGCCACATCGGACCGTCTTGGGCCAGATTTTCCAGGGAAGAAGGGAAAGCTGGAACAGTGTCCCTAGCTTGCCTGGCAGCCAGCTAACCTGTGCCCATAGTCTGGGAGAGGTGCCAGGCCCAGACACACTGGGCAGCAGGGGGCTGGATTGGCTCCAGAGCTCCAATGCTTTGGCAGTCCTGGGTAAGGGAAGGGGTGTGCTTGGCTTAGGGTCAAGAGGGTGTGGGCCACAGAAGCGACAGCTGGGGGTGGTAGAGGGCACAGCGGGCTTATGGGGGTGTGTGCGAGACCACTGTTGCAACAAGATGCTGGCAGGGACCTTCAAAAGAACATCTGCTGTTGACTGGCCCCCCCCACTCCCACTCCTCCACAGGTTTTCCCATGAGTCCTAGAGGAAGCCAGGCCCCAGGCTTCTAGACAGAAAATAGAACGTACCTTGGCCAAGCATAATCCCAGTGTTTTGGAAGGCCAAGCCAGGAGGATCGCTTGAGGCCAGGACTTCAAGACCAGCCTGGGCAACATGAGGAGAACCCGTCTCTACAAAAAGGAAAAAAGAGAAAACAGAACCTCAGGCCTAGAGCCAGAGCTCAGGATTGGGGACGCAGGGAAAGGAGAAGGAGAGGGGTCTAAAATTAACATCTCTTTCCCAAAGACAGAGGAGTTCCTGACTGGGTACAATGGCTTACACCTGTAATCCCAGCACTTTGGGAGGCTGAGGCAGGCGGATCACAAGGTCAGGAGTTCGAGACCAGCCTACCGAACATGGTGAAACCCCATCTCTACTAAAAATACAAAAAATTAGTCAGGCGTGGTGGCAGGCGCCTGTAATCCCAGCTACTTGGGAGGCTGAAGCAGGAGAATCGCTTGAACCCAGGGAGCGGAGGTTGCAGTGAACCGAGATCGCGCCACTGCACTCCAGCCTGGGCAACAAGAGCAAAACTCCATCTCATAAATAAATAAATAAATAAATAAATAAATAAATAAATAAATAATAAATAAAATAGAGGCGTTCCTGCATCCTGCAGGAAAAAGGGGTGGGTCACACAGCATCAGAGCTGTGAACCGAGAAATCCTAGGGAAAGAAGGAGCCAGTGCCTGAGTCCCGACTGGACGATGGGAGCAAGGGGGAATGGTGGAGGCTCCCAGGCTGGAACTCTCCAGGAGGTTTTTGGCTGGGGAACAGAAGGGAGTGCAGGAGGTCCCAGGGTAATGAAATGAAGGAGGGAGTTACAACCTCCAGCAAATTCTGGGGAAGTGAAGGGATCTGGGGATGAGGACCAGATTCTGGGACAGGAATGCTGAGCAGCTATGTAGGGAAGAGGCTGGAAGCCGGGCACGGTGGCTCACGCCTATAATCTCAGAGCTTTGGGAGGAGGGAGGATCGCTTGAGGCTAGGAGTTCGAGACCAGCCTGGGTAACACAGCAAGACTCTCTCTGTACGAAATATTTGAAAATTATTCAGGAGTAGTGGCGAGCAACTGTAGTCCCAACCACCTAGGAGGCTGAGGCAGGAGGACTGCCTGAGCCCAGGAGCTCAAGGCTGCAGTGAGCTATGGTTGCACCACTGCACTCCAGCGTGGCCGACAGAGCGAGACCCTGTCTCCAAAAATAATAAATAAAAAATGAGACGGGGCTGGGGCAGAGGAGGCAGCAGGGTCTCTGGGGACCCATGCCCGGGAGCGATCACCCATGCGGAACGTCCAGGAGGAGACCCCAGGGTTTCGACCCCCAGGAGGCTGCTCTTGTGGGGTGGGGCGGGGTCGGGGCGGGGTATGGGCGGGGCCCGGGCGGGGTGGGGCGGGGCCGGGGTCCCGGGGGCCGGGGCGGGGCCGGGCTGGTGCTGCGCAGCCGCGGGGCGGCCGTCGCGCATGCGGGGCTCACACGGCTGCAGCCGGCGCCGCTGCCACTCCCGGGAGCATGAAGGACCGAACCCAGGAGCTCCGCACGGTGAGTCCGGCCCCCGCGCGCGGCCGCCCGCCGCCCGCGCCAACGCGCCGGACACTCCCCGCCCGGCTCCCGCGGCCAGGAGGGCGGCCACTCATGCGCCCCCAGCCGCGGCTGGAGGGAGCGGGGCGAGCCGGGGACCCTGACCCCCCTCCGGGTTCCGCCCCTCGGACCCACTCGGGGTCACGGGCTCGCGTGAGCTCGGCCGCGCTGACAAGTGGACGGTCGGCTGGAGTCCGGGGTCCTGGATAAACTTTTCGAGGCCCCCTTGATTTGGGGGGTTCGGAGGGTATGATGGGGTTTCGGTGGTGGGACCTCTTCCCCCTCCCGCAGAGCAGGCCCTGTCTCTGGCCCCTCCACTGTCCCTCATCTCTGACCTCTCGTCCCCTCTCGGTGTAGACAGACGAGGGGACAGCGGTGGGAACCCCCTTGGTGTAGACAGACGAGGGGACCGCGGTGGGGCCGGGGCCGGTCCCCTGAGCGGGGCCCCGCTGCGGAAACCTGGCAGTCGGGTGGGGGCGGCCTCCTCGTGCCGCCCTGGTCACCTGTGGCTCCCATCACTTGTGGCTCCCCCTCCGCTAGGTCGCGGTAGGGATACACTGCCCGCCCCAGGTTTGGGGGTGGGGGGCGGTCACACCCGCCCCCGGTCCACCTGTCCACCTTCGGGCTTCCGGGCAGCCCTGGCTGGCGTTTCAGACCCTTCAGGGTTCCTTGAGACTTGAATCTATTTTTCTACCTGTATCTCAGAAACCCCTGGGGTGTGGCTCCTGGGGCAGGATTTGAGGGAAGTAGGAGGATGCACAAATGTTCTGAGTCAGAGCTCACCCTCTCCCAGCCCAGGGACACCTGCAGCCTGCGTGGGTCCCCTTCCCCTGGCCTCTGCCCTTAGGGATGAGGAGCCCAGGAGAATGGTGACAGGGAGTGGAGGACAGTGACGGAAATGAAGCCTCCCTGGGTGTGTCCCGTGGGGCGGGGGGGGGGGAAGGAATCAAGGCTGAAGACTAGATTGAGTCTTATCTGGTCATCTGGTCACCTGGCTGGCAGCCCTGCCTGCTGATCCCCGGAAGCCCCCCAACCCCACCCCAACCCTGCGCCCTCAGTTAGGAGCTAGAACCCTAAGGTCCCCTCCTGTGGAAAATGTCAAGTATCCTTTGGGTGTTTGACCCCATGGCTTGTCTCCTCGACCCAGAGGTTCCCTGAGTTGGAGCCTGTCTGCCCCATTATGTCATGGTTGCCTCCTGGGCATCCTGGAACCGGGACCTGGGCTCCCTTGCTTTCATCTCCCTGACTTGCTCTGGCACCACAGCCTACACTTTGCCTCCAGACCTGTTATTCCTGGCCCAGCGCCCGGCCCCTGGGGTAAACCCCATGAGGTTTCAAAGGAAGAAGATGGTCCCTCAAGTCGCATATGGGCTCTAAACACTTCCCCCGCGGCCCCTGTGGTTGCCCTCAAGTTTCCTGAGCTCTGTTGAGTCAGAATGAGTGTTTTCCTGGTGATGGATGACTGTGTGGTGTAATTTGCTGATGTTTGGGCGCCTGGTAGATTACCTGAGGGTATGTGTGGGAACCAAGTGGTCAGGGGAACCATGGGCCCTTACATAGGATAACAGCCTCTGGCATGTCAGCCTTCATCCCCCTAGCTGAAGGGGAAACTGAGGCACAAAGGAGACGTGGCTTGCCTGCTAGAGGGAGGGGTGGTAGAAAAGGGCTTTGCCTCATCCCTGAAGATAGACTCAGGCCTGGCTGGCACTGGGGGACAGCCAGTGGAGCTGGGGTTGTGAAGCGTTTGAACCCAGATCTTTTTGCTCTGATGTCTGTCTCTGTTACTATCTCCTCGCCCCCTGATTAGATGGTGAAGCCAGGCTTTGGTTTGAATGGTCTCAGGCTTCCGCTCCAGACGCCCCCACCCTCCCCACACAAGGCATTCAGAGCCCAGGGAGGCTGTACCCATTGCTGGGTGGCCCTGCCCAGGGAGGGCTTTCTAGCAGACAGGAGGACGGCTGGCAGGAGCCCACACGGGGTGGGATGAGACAGTCAGTCTTGGTGGGGCCGCCATTCCCACAGGGCTGCTTTCCCTCTGGACCTGGGGGTCCCATCTGTGAAGTGGGGATGGCAAAGCCTAGAATTTAGTTTCTCCGGGCAAGAGGCGGGACCACAGGTCTCCTGACTCCAGCTCCACATTTGTAGGAGACCTGAAACCCCAGGAGTCAGAATTTTCAGCCCAGAATCTCCAGGAAGTAAGAGGCCAGCACTGGCTGAGCTGGACTGGGCTGGACTGGGCTAGACTGGGCTGGACTGGGGCCGGCTGGGCTGGGCTGAACAGAGATGGTGCTGGGGACAGCGGCTATGCACCGCTCCCAGCCCGCCCCCCCCCCCCCTTCCTCCTCCTCCTCCCTCTTCTTTCTCCTTCTCCCCTACCCAACGCCACCACATTTGGAAGGAGGCGAAGGGAGCTTATTTATAAAAGTCACACTTGGGGAAGGAGCTGGCGCGTTTCCTCACTCTGCAGGCCCGGCCCAGCCCTCCAGCCTTCTCCAGCCTTCTCCAGCCTTCTCCAGCTCCCACCTCTCCCTCTGCAGACGGGGAGTGAAGGGGGTCACCGGGGACTAGCCAGGGGGCCTCAATGCTGTTGCAGGTCCTCAGAGATCAGAAAGGTCATTTGCATGTTACAGGTGGCAAAGAGAGACCGAAGACAGGGCCAGGATCACACAGCCAGGGAGAGACTTTTGGGTTAGGGTATCCCCAGGGAGCCCTACTTGGGCTGTAGCTGCCTCCTCCCCTCAACTCAGAGACTCCCTGATTTTCTTCCTGGGGACTTTGCAGAGCTGACCTATCCCTCCCTGGGCCCAGAACGGTGTTTGTCCATGTGTCAGGTCATGTGGGACAGACACATGGGACCTGTTGCAGGAGGCTGAGGACGTAGCAAGGAGGGAGAGTTGGAGCAGCACAATCCTGGAAGGCTTCCTGGAAGAAGAGACCCTGGGATAGCCCAGGAGCAGGAGCTGGATTTGAATAGGAGGAGAGGTGGTGATCCAAAGGAGGGGACAGCTTAGTGAAGGCAGAGAGGTTGGAATGCCCAACCAGGAGAGAATAGCAGGTGGTCCTGACAGCTGGTGTCTGGGGCCCCCTGAGTTGCCTTGAGGTCTAGACCGGGGCCCAACTCACTGGAGCAGCCCGTGAGGGCCCAACTCACCAGGCAGGCCTGGATGGGGAGGCCCAGGGCCCTGCTTTGCCTACCAGTTCCCCTTCTCTCTCGTTGCTGGGAAGAGTCTGGCGGTTGAGAGGCAACGCCGGGAAGGTTCATCCTTAATCGCCCTCTGCTCACTTCCTCATCTGCAGAATGGAGCCAGTGTTACCTGCCTTGCAGAGTGGCAGGCATGAGGGTATAAGAACAGGAGTCGGACAGGGCTCCCCCAATCCTTCCTCCATTACCTCCCAGGGGTTTCCCAGCATGAACGATGCATTTGGGTACATTTTCATCTGGGGTGCAGATGGAACAGCTTCCTGGGACCATGTAGTTCAACCTCCTATCTTACAGGTCAGAAAACAGGTCCAGAAGGGCCAGGTGTTTATCTGAGGCCACGCAGCCTGTGGGGGCAGAGCCTGGCCCCTTCCACGGCCTGAAGCTGCCTCCCTGAGCCGCTCTGGGGCCCTGTGAAGGGGCAGACTCTGCAGGGCGGGGACCTGGTATACACAGACCTGGAGGCTGCGGACAGGGTGAGGAGACTCAGATTGCACAGCCGTCTTTCCTGGAGACCCAGCTTGGCCTCTCGCACACCCCTGACTCAGCTCCGGGCCTCTCTGCACTAGTGATATTGACTTTGATTAGTCATTTAAAAGAAAAAGGGAAAAAAATAGCGCTTGAGGCAGACAACAGCCACTGTGCTTAGCAGTGATGAATCAACCTTGCCGGCCTGATGGCTCCCCTGGGATAGGCCTGGAGGCTGCCTGGCCTCTGCACCTCTTGGAGGAGTCAAGACTGTTGCATCCAGGAAAGTGTCCTGGAATCCTGGAGTCTCTGCTAGGAGAGACCATCAGGGCTGCCCTGCCTCTGCCAGGGGAAGCTCAGGGCATCCAGCCCCCTGTGGTTCCAGCAAGTTCTGGTCTTCTAGCAGTCTCTGTGGTAGGGAGGTAAGGAAGCACTCCCTCCCAGCCTTTCTGGTTGGAGGTGGTGATTTTTTTGTTGCTGTTTTTTTGTTTGTTTGTTTGAGACGGAGTCTCACACTGTCGCCAGGCTGGAGTGCAGTAGCGCGATCTCAGCTCACTGCAGCCTCCACCTCCCAGGTTCAAGTGATTCTCCTGCCTCAGCCTCCTGAGTAGCTGAGACTATAGGTGCGCGCCACCATGCCCGGCTAATTTTTGTATTTTTTGTAGAGACGGGGTTTCCCCATGTTGGCCAGGATGGCCTTGATCTCTTGACCTCCTGATCTGCCCGCCTCGGCCTTCCAAAGTGCTGGGATTACAGGTGTAAGCCACTGCACCTGGCCAATTTTTCCTGGTCATTTTTTTTTTTTTGAGACGGAGTCTTGCTCTGTCACCCAAGCTGGAGTGTAGTGGTACGATCTCGGCTCACTGCAACCTCCACCTCCCAGGTTCAAGTGATTCTCCTGCCTCACCCTCCCGAGTAACTGGGATTACAGGCATGTACCACCACCACACCCGGCTAATTTTTGTATTTTTAGTAGAAATGGAGTTTTGCCATGTTGACCAGGCTGGTCTTGAACTCCTTACCTCAGGTGATCCACCCACCTTGGCCTTCCAGAGTGCTGGGATTACAGGCATGAGCCACTGCACCCGGCTACCCCTATAAATTTTGATTCAGTCTCTGGGATGGATCCCTGGAACCTGTTTTTTGTTTGTTTGTTTTTGTTTTTTCTTTTTTTAAAATCCCCCCAAAGGATTCTGGTGCTCACCCAGCTTTGAGAACTGCTGAATGCAGAACAAAAAAACACCAGGATGTTAGCTGGGCTTGGGGGCTTACACCTGTAGTACCAACTACTTGGGAGGCTGAGGCGGGAAGATGGCTTGAACTCAGGAGTTCGAGACCAGCCTGAGCAACATAGTGAGACAACCATCTCTACAAAAATTTAAAATTAGCCAGGTGTGGTGGCAGGCACCTGTAGTCCCAGCTACTCTGGAGGCTGAGGCTGGAGGATTGCTTGAGCCTGGGAGATCAAGGCTGCAGTGAGCTATGATCTTGCCACTACACTCCAGTCTGGACAACAAAGCGAGATCCTGTCTCAAAAAAAAAAAAAATAAGGGCCGGGCGCGGTGGCTCACGCCTGTAATCCTAGCACTTTGGGAGGCCGAGGGAGGCAGATCACCTGAGGTTAGGAATTCAAGACCAGCCTGGCCAACATAGTGAAACCCCATCTCTACTAAAAATACAAAAACTAGCTGGGTGTGGTGCGGGCGCCTGTAATCCCAGCTACTTGGGAGGCTGAGGCAGGAGAATCGCTTGAACCTGGGAGGCAGAGGTTGCAGTGAGCCAAGATTGCGCTACTGCATTGCAGCCTGGGCAACAGAGTGAGATTCTGTGTCAAAAAAAAAAATAATAATAAATAAGAAAAAAAAAGTGCCAGGATAAATTGGATGTTGGTTGGATGGGAGAAGAGGAGGAAGATGGCAGATGTCCTAGGTTTCCAGCTTGGGGGCCCTGGAACATCTTGGAGTTCTGCGCTAGGCAGTTCAGAGGAGGGGACTCTGGCAAAACAGGTGGAGCCTGGTTTTGGCCAGGAGGCAGGCAAGGTGCCCGTATGATATCTGGGCACATCCGTCTGTAAGACACTTGGGCCTTTGCGTTTGTGCCCCACAGTTCCAGCTGCCACCTGCACAGCGGAGGGTTCCAAGTCCCCAACTCCAATCCAGCCCCCTCTCCAGAGCTGTAACTGCCGCTCGGAACGCACTGGTAGATCCCCAAGGGAGCTGGGCCCTAATTATTCCACAGAAATCTGGGTGTCCGCTTTTTTTTTTTTTTTTTTTAAGATAGGGTCTTGCTCTGTCACCTAGGCCAGAGTGCAATGGCACAATCAGAGCTCACTGCAACCTCGACCTCCAGGGCTCAAGCAGTCCTCCCACCTCAGCCTCCTGAGTAGTTGTGATTACAGATGCATGGCACCACGCCCAGCTAATTTTTCTATTTTTTGGTAGAGATGGGGTCTCGCTATGTTGCCCTGGCTGGTCTCAAACTCCTGGACTCAAGTAATCCTTCCACCTCGGCCTCCCAAACTGCTGAGATTACCGGTGTGAGCCATCATGCCTGGCTGCTTTATGTATATACAGTGCTCACCCTGGCCAGCCCAAGACACCAGGAAGACAGCATGCCAGGATAGCCACATCACCTAGTTACATTTTGGTCAAGAGTGTGTCTGGGCTGGGAAACAGAGGAGGTGAGGATGGCAATGGGGCTTTGCCATCCTGCATCCTTATCAGTTTATTCCATGTCCAATGAGAACCGATTACATGCCAGAGTTAATTTGGAGGCCATCTCTAGAATGTTGCCACCAGGCTCTGGCTTGGATGTGGATGAGGGTGCAGGGGGCAACAGAGTCAGGAGCCATCAGAATCCCACAAACTGAAATAAGCATCGGAACAAATGCAGAAACAGGAAAAAGGTCCTTTACTCGAACCCCAAATCCACTCCACAGACAGTCTTGACAGGAACCGCTACATGATCACTTACCTGATCGCTGGCTATATTAATAGAGGTAGATCATATAGGAAGAAGGAGGGGATGGGCCAGATCTTTAGCATTGCCCAGACCACAGTCAGCAGCAGATTCAGTTTGTGTGCTGTACGACAGGAGACAGAGGCACAGTGGAACAAGTCTTGGGCAGGGGCTGTAATTTGGGGTCCCTGGAAAGGATCTGAAAGGGAAGGAATACTTGAGAAGAAAAATCTAGGGAGGATGTGGATGCCACCTTCAGATCTATAGCAGGGGCACCCCAGGGAGAGCACTCACAGGTTCTTTATGGCCTGGAACCAAACCACAGGAAAGAGAAGGACTCTAACAGTTAGGGCTGCCCGAGATGGGTAGAGCTGTTTGGGGAAGCTAGTGAGCTCACCGTCACAGGAGGTATGCAAGCGGAGGCTGGAAGCTGAAGCCAGGGGGACTTTTCAGGTCCCTTAGGGCCTGAGAGTATTCACTCATGGCTCCGATAGGAATGTGAATGGTGTGTGGAAGAATGAGATGCGAGATACTGATCTGGGGGGATAGGGAGGCTTGTGGAAGGAGGTGGCATCGAGGAAGAGGGGAATGTCACCTTCATGGAATCAGCATCCCGGGCAGAGGGATGTGCCTGGGGGAAGCCTGGGGGCAGAGGGTGGATCGTAGGGCCAGGAACCGGTTGTAGGTGTGGTAGAGTGGGGTCTGATCCCAGGTGAGGGCAGCGGGATAAAGAGCAGAGCTGGCGGTGAAAATTCCCGAAAATGAAGTAGGAGGATGTGGGGAGGAAAGGCCCCCTTGGCCCATCCCCTCTAGTTTTGCTCCGAGCCGCGGCTGCTTTGACCATGCCTCAGAGGTCAGGCCCTCAGCCCTCCCACTGGCTTTGGGGCTAATCTGAATGCCACCTCCAGGGTAGACTTGACCTGGGTGCCCCCCTCAGAGCCTGGCCCTGGTCTCCCTTTCCCCAACCCCACCCTCATAGACGGAGGGTGCAGAGGAGGATGTGAGCATCTCCCCTGCCAGCCTTTCTGTTAGAGAAGCTTCCTGGTCCAGCCTTCAGCCTTTGGAGAAGATAGCAGGTCAGAGCTGGCCGGATGCCTGGAGACAATCTGCCCCCATTACACAGATGGGCAAGCTGAGGTCAAGAGAGGCACCAGACAGGGGCCGGGGTCTCTGAGGGCGGGACGGGTTCGGTGGGCTGGTAGTGACGCCTGTCTCTGGCCATGGGAAGGGAGCTGGATCATTCTCCATCCACCCTTTGTCATCTCCCCTGATCCTCTGAGCACCAGGGCCAAGAGGGCAGGACGCTGGATGGCAGAAGCTCCTAGGGCCGCTTCCCAACCTGGCAGCCTGCCCAGGAAGAGGAACTGGGCTCCTCCTGGCAGCGCTCTGCCTCAGTTTCCCTAGGGGGGCTCCTCTGACTCGACTCCTAGGCCTGTCACAGTCTAAAAGCATGAAAACGGCTCCTGGATTTTCTGTGTCTGTAGGGAGCTTGGTAGGGGAGGGGGTGCCACCTGGTGACAGCTGCAGGCACTCGGTGGGGAGTGGGAACGAGGATTTATTTTAGCTGCTGGGGAGGTGGTGTGATATCTTAAAGAGAGGAGGCCCCTCTGAGCCGCCTCTATCAAAGCTCCTAACTACCCCCTCTCCCCATGAATCCCCACTTTGATGGGGTAATGGGAGCGGTGAGCCCCAGGGGCACAGCCCCTCATGGAACATGCCCAGGCCAGGCGTGGTGGCTCACACCTGTACTCCCAGCACTTTGGGAGGCCTAGGTGGGAAGATCACTTGAGCCCAAGAGTTCGAGACCAGACTGGGCAACATAGTTGGACCCTGTCTCAAACAAACAAACAAACAAACAAACAAATAAATAAATAAATAAATAAATAAATAAATAAGCAAGCTGGGTGTGGTGGCATGCATCTGTAGTCCCAGCAGCCTGGGAGGCTGAGGTGAAAGGATCTCTTGAGCCCAGGAGGTCGAAGCTGCCGTGAGTTATGTTAATGCCACTGCACTCCAGCCTGGGTGACAGAGAGAGACCCTGTCTCAATCAATCAATCAGTCCATTCATCAGTCAAACAAACATACATGCCGTGCTTCCCCACTCTTTCTCAGCCCTCCCTCCATGCAGCCAGGTGTCACTGTCCCCATTTCACAGAAGAGTAAACAGAGCCAGAGGGGTCAAGGCCCAGCCTGATGAGTCCCCTCAGCTCTCTCAGCCCCTCAACCTCCGCCTGCCTCCATCCTGACGAGAGATCACCGAGGTGGGCAGAGCCAGGCAGTGGCCGCTCCCATGAGGCACTCAGAAATGAGGTGGGAACAAGACCAGATGCGGTGGCTCATGCCTGTAATCCCAGCGCTTTGGGAGGCCAAGGTGGGTGGATCACCTGAGGTCAGGAGTTCGAGACCAGCCTGGCCAACATAGTGAAACCCCGTTCTCTACTAAAAATACAAAAATTATCTGGGCATGCTGGCATGCACCTGTAATCCTAGCTACTCGGGAGGCTGAGACAGGAGAATTGCTTGAACCCAGGAGGTGGAGGTTGCAGTGAGCCAAGATCGCGACACTGCACTCCAGCCTGGGTGACAGAGCAAGACTATCAAAAAAAAAAAAAAAAAAAAAAAAGAAGGAGGTGGGAACAAGCCCTGAGCCCCAGGCTGAGAGACCTCAGTCCCTGCCCCAGGGTGGCCATCCCGGATATCCTTGCCTTGGCTGTGGAGAGAGACCTGGCCTTGCCAGCAGGGTGGACTGACCCTGGCTGACTCACGGTGTGAGGTAGACAGTAATGATTGTGCCCGGCATGCCGAGAAGTCAGAAGTATAATTACCCCTACCCCGTGATGGGGGTGGCTTTTGTACAGCTGCTCCTGGGGCAGTGGGGTGGGGCCTGCACCTGTGGCTGAGGCCTAAGGCAGGACCCGAGCCAAGTGGCAACATGACTGCCTCCCGTGCCTGCTGGGCCCAGGTCTGGGACTGGAAGGAGGCAGACCAAGGTCCAATGTCAAAATTGACAGGGAGGCCAAGTGCAGTGGCTCACACCTACAATCCCAGTGCTTTGGAAGGCTGAAGCAGGAGGATCGCTTGAGGCCAGGAGTTCAAGACCAGCCTGGGCAACACAGTGAGACCCTGTCTCTTCAAAAATAAAAATTAAATGTAAAAACTGTTTTTAAAAAAAGACTGACAGGAGCCAGGCGCAGTGGCTCATGCCTGTAATCCCACCCCTTTGGGAGGCTGAGGCAGGCAGATCAAGAGGTCAGCAGATCAAGACCATCCTGGCTAACACGGTGAAACGCCTTCTCTACTAAAAATACAAAAAACTAGCCGGGCGTGGTGGCGGGCGCCTGTAGTCCCAGCTACTCGGGAGGCTGAGGCAGGAGAATGGCGGGAACCCGGGAGGCGGAGCTTGCAGTGAGCCGAGGTGGCACCACTGCACACCAGCCTGGGCGACAGAGCAAGACTCTGTCTCAAAAAATAAAAGAAAAAAAAGACAGGAGATTCCTAAGAGATATGATCCATCCCTCCTCGGGGCTGGGGTTTAGGGGTGCCCAGGCCTGGGACAGAGCAGGCAGGTCTACCCTTACAGGGCCCACTCTGGAAAGGGAGCTTGGGGCCTCTGGGCTCCACCTGCATTAAAACCACTGGGGCCAGGCGTGGTTGTACACACACACCTATAATTCCAGCTACTCGGGAGGCTGAGGTGGGAGGATTGCTTGAGCCCAGGTGTTCAAGGCTGCAGTGAGCTGTGATTGCACCACTGCACTCTAGCCTAGGTGACACGGCAAGACCTCAACTCTAAAAATGTGTGTGTGTTTGTGTGTGTGTGTGTGTGTGTGTAAACCACAGGGCCAAAAGAGTAGAGAATGCACTTTCCAGGCAGCTGTCCCAGAGGCCTAGGGGACCTAGAGGGCCCAGAGCGGCTGGTCCCAGGCTCGCTTGCCTCCCCAGCTGCAGGGAGGGGGCAGGCGAATAGGCAAGGGAGGAAGTCCCTGGCCTGGAGGCTGAGACTTGGCCTTGACACCAGTGTGCCAGGCAAGGTCCCTGTCTCTGTGCCGGGTCCCCAGCGGTCTGCCAGATCTTACTGTGGCTGGGAGTGGAGGGCACAGCCAGGCCTGTTCTTGTCCCTGCCCAGAGGCCCCCAGGGAGATGGGGAGGGGTGGGGCCCTGGCACTGCACCCTGGGCACCTGTGTGTGTAGAGGTAGGTCCTGTACGTACGTCCGTTCATGTGTGTACAACCCCACACAGGCCAAGGACAGCGATGATGATGATGATGTCACTGTCACCGTGGACCGAGACCGCTTCATGGATGAGTTCTTTGAACAGGTGGGAGCCAGCACACCCCCCTTCCCGCACACTGGCAGACCTTGGGGGGCCGCTCTCACCTCTGAGCCAGGTTCAGGGATCTTTCACACCTGCACCTGGCTCAGCAGCTCCAGGGTGCCAACGAAGGAACCGTTTTGTGGGTGAATAAATGGAACCTCAGAGCGGAGCTAAACATGCGATCGCACTCCTCCCCATCCAGGTCTGGAAGGACGCACCCCCACTGCACCCCAGCACCCGGAGCCTGGCCCGTCCTCCCCCTGAGCCCTGACCGCAGCCCTACTCTGGGCCATGCCTGGGCCCCAGAAGCCTTGTCCCCCAATTTCCTCCTCCTGATCACCCGGCCTTGGTCCGCAGGTGGAGGAGATTCGAGGCTTCATTGACAAGATCGCAGAGAACGTGGAGGAGGTGAAGCGGAAGCACAGTGCCATCCTGGCCTCCCCCAACCCCGATGAGAGTGAGTATATGGGGTGGGGACAGGTTTCAGGCCCCACAGGCCTCCGGGAGGGGCTGCTGCCAGGAAGGCCTCACAGGACCTCAACAGCCTTCATGGCTGGTGGGCGTAGGAGTGCCTGGGCAGGCCAGGGTCAGGAGAATTTCAGGAGGAGCCTTAGAAAATGCAGCTGTCCCCGGCCTGGAATTGGGGGGTCAGAACCCAGCGTCCCAGGCCGGCCAGACCAGGTCTCCCCAAAGACCTGGGTGATGGGAGAGGCGATCGGCCCCACCCTTCTCAAGTGAACTTTTTGTTTGTTTGTTTTTGACACGGAGTCTTACTCTGTCGCCAGGCTGGAGTGCAGTGGCACGATCTCAGCTCACTGCAACCTCTGCCTCCTGGGTTCAAGCGATTCCCCTGCCTCAGCCTCCCAAGTAGCTGGAATTACAGGCACCCACCACCACACCCGGCTAATTTTTGTATTTTAGTAGAGATGGGGTTTCACCATGTTGGCCAAGACGGTCTTGATCTCCTGACCTCGTGATCCGCCTGCTTCAGCCTCCCAAAGTGCTGGGATTACAGGCATGAGCCACTGCGCCCGGCCGAACTGGCTTTTTTCTAAGGCAACTGGGCTGGCTGCAGCCCTGGGCTTTTGGGAGCAAGGGAAGGAAGGAGGGAAGGAGGGAGCTCTCTGATCAATAGGAAGGCCTCTCAGTCCAGCCCCGCCCCGCCCCGCGCCTCCCAGGGGAGCAGATGGCAGCTCTGAGGCGTCAGCGCTGTGGGAGGGCAAGCTGGCCAAGCAGGCAGAGCTTCCGGAAGGAGCTGGCAGCCCTGGCACCTGGCCACGTGGCACCCCGGGGCGGGCATTCTCAGGGCTCTAGGAAGTCACCCATCTCCGTCCGCACTGGGAGCCTGTGTGTCAGGCTTGCACTCCGTCCCCAGACGGCTTTCCCCAACCCGGTCCTCACGTTCCTGTTGAGATGTTGGTTACTACACTGAGAGGTGCCAGGCTGATGGCATAGGTGCCCTCCCCTGGAGGGGGCTCACCCTGAGTCCCAGGGATGCAGCCGTCAGGTGTTTGAGGGAGGCAGGCCCTGGCCACTCAGGTGCCCGAGGTCAGATTTTCTTCTCGCCTCCAGCACGGCCTCCCAGTCTGTGACCCCTCACCCCCAAGCCCACTGGCATCTTCAAGAACCCAGAGTAAATCTTTCCACAGCCCCAAATTGTGCATGAACCCAGGTCAATGCCACACCAACTAAGCCAGTGCCCCGCCCTCAGAAGGCAAAATGGGTCAGGTGGGAGCAGGGTGGCCTGCCTCAGGAAGGGCAGGAGGGAGAGAGGGACGCCCCAGGGCTCACCATGCTGCGCTCCTCGCCCTAGAGATTTGTTGGATGGCAGCATGAGACGGATGTCTGCGCCCAGCGGTATCTGGGTCACCGTGTGTCCCTGTGTGGGCTGTTCCTCTCAGGGTCAGGGACACCGTGTGTCCCTGTGGGGTGGACGGAGGGCTCTAAAGAGCAGGGGAGCAGGCCTCTCGCTGCTGACAGGTGGGGCGGGCATGGGGCAGCAGAGCTGTCTGCTCCACACCTTGGGTCCTGCAGGCCACCTCCCGCACCGTCTCCCGCTGCGGTGTCATGCACAGTCATAGGGACCGGTTCTGAGTCACCACCCGTGAGCTGAGCAGTCCCAGGCTCTCGCTAAGGGGAGGGGGCTCATGTTGGGGGTTCTAGGGCACAGGCGGTACAGAGTTAAGGAGAAGTCTCCAGGAAAGATGGCAGTGAGTGGGGGGCTCTCCCGGGCAAGGCGGGCTCTGCCTCCTCTGGGGGCTGCCATCCGGCCTGGGCTATTTTGGGTCTGAGCAAAAGAGGCTGAGACGTCAGAGCAGCTGGTAACCGACTTTTCCTTTGTTCCTACGGATGAGGCGCCCTCCTCCGCGCCTCGGAACCCCCACTTCCCCGCTCCACCCCACCGCATTCCACTTGGGAGGTGACCCCATCCGGGGCCTTCCTGATAGCCACTCTCGATACCCCTCCCTGTCCCCTCTAGGACAAACCCCAGCCCCAGAGGCAAGCAGAGGGGCGGGTGGGAAGGTGACAGCCGGAGCTCAGTCCCAGCTTCTCCCGGGGCGGAGTCCTGGGGGTGTCCTGAGACTGGGGTGTTGCCAGGAGCACCCCTAGGGGAGGCAGCTGTCTTGCCCCACTTTTCCAGCCAGCTCCTCTCAGGCAGGGGGGCAAGCTGGGCACCCCCATGGCCTCTGCCAGCTTTAGGGAGAGGGTTCTAGTTGGAACAAGGGTCACAAAACACTATGCCACCACCCTCCTCCGATTTCACCAGGGCCCCAGCTACCTGCCACGGCCAGGGCCGACTATGCCCACCTCTTTGGACCTCAGGGCCCACATCAGCGCCCACCCAGGCCATCCACCCCTTGCCCCCTTCCATCCGCCGGGCACTTAGCACCCCGGGAGGCACAGCTTTGTGGGAACAGCAAGGTCTGCCCCAACCAGAGTGTTTGAGCCTGCGACTCAGGGAGTGCGGGATGGTCCCCTGTCAGCCCCCTGGCTGGCTGCCTACCCTCCTGAGCCACCAGGTAACACCAGGTGAGCCCGCACCACCCCCCCCACCTTCAACTCCAGCAAGCATCAAGTCACTGTTCCCGGTGCCAACTCCAGCATCGCCAGCTGCTCCACAATTATTTCTGCCTTAAATTTAGACCCATCTGTTATCTCCAGGGGGTGGGGGCGCCGGCAAAGGAGGAAGGGAGGCTCCTCCGAAGACAGCACAAGAGGGGGTGAGGTTGCAGCTGGTGCATCCCTGGCCCAGAATTAGGGAGGGGGCAGGCAGAGCCTTAGCCAGGGGAGCAGGGGAGAACTGAGATCTACCCAGAGCCCCCACTGGGGCCCCTGTGCCGGAGGCTGAGTCTGCACATCAGTCCCCGGCGGAGCCTAGGGGGCCACCCCCACCCTTTCTACCTCCCCAGAGACGAAGGAGGAGCTGGAAGAACTCATGTCCGACATAAAGAAGACAGCAAACAAAGTTCGTTCCAAGTTAAAGAGTGAGTCAGGCTTGTCTGGGGGTGGGTGGGGGGCATTCTAGGCCTGCTTTCTCTGGGGAGCCCATGGGGTTTTGCTCACCCTGAGGGGGTGCGCCGGATCTTGCTTTCGTTTCTGAGGGTGGCGTCATGTGCCCATTCACTCAACAGCTACTTGGCAAGGCCCGTTGGTGCCAGGCTCTGAGTTGGGCCCAGGGACACACCCGCCCGAGGCTTTGTCGAGGGAGGGCTCCACTCTGGACGGGCACTGCCCCTCACCTCTGCTAAAGAGGGTTAAAGAAGTGGCCAGCACTTCCTGGTCTCATGCAGAAGCCCTGTATGCTGGGTGAACAGACACGTACACCCCATGAGTGCCAAGGCCTCGGGGCCACATGCCCTGCAGCAGGGGCCCCCTGGCTCTCCCCGCTGTGGGCACGGCCCCTCGTACACAGCCTCTCTGAGTAGAAAGGGAGCAGTACCCAGGCACAGAGTGGCAGGAGCTGCAGACCTCACACTCACAGCTTGGAGTGGGTGTGCATTTACACACGTGCACACACCACACAGCGTCACAGCTCGAAGGGCCTCTCCTCCATCAGTGCCTGGCACTGACTCCACCAGCCACAGGCCACACGCATAGGCTAGGAGATGTGGGGAGGCGGATAGATGCCGGGTGTGGGGGTCCCGGGCGGGGGTAAAGGGGGCTGGTTTTGACTCAGCACCCACCTGTGCCCCCAGGCATCGAGCAGTCCATCGAGCAAGAGGAAGGCCTGAACCGCTCCTCTGCTGATCTGAGGATCCGGAAGACACAGGTGCGGTCGGGAGTCTAGGGTGGGCGGGCACCTGAGACTCTGGGTCGGTCCCCGCGGGGCCTGATCCCTGCACCTCCATCTCGGGCCCCCAGCACTCCACGCTGTCCAGAAAGTTTGTGGAGGTCATGTCGGAGTACAACGCCACGCAGTCCGACTACCGTGAGCGCTGCAAGGGCCGTATCCAGAGGCAGCTGGAGATCAGTGAGCTGGGGGCGGGACCTGGAGTGGGCGAGGCATGGAGGGGTGGGGCCCGAGGCAGCCGCTGAGTTAGGGGCTGGAGGGGGGGGCCTGAGGCTGCTGCTGTGTTAAGGGCCGAAGGGGCGGGGCCTGAGGCTGCTGCTGATCTCAGGGCTGGGGGGAGCCCGGGCCTGGGACTGGAGGGGGCGGGGCCCGATGCTGCTGCTGAACTCCCCGGAGAGGGCTGGGCTCAGTGTGACCCCACTCGCTTGCAGCCGGCAGGACCACGACCAGTGAGGAGCTGGAGGACATGCTGGAGAGTGGGAACCCCGCCATCTTTGCCTCTGGGGTGAGTGTGGGCCCCACCCCTCCTGCCATGATCCCCTCACCATGTTCCCCACGTTCACGACCCCGAGTGCAGGGTCTGGACAGTATTTGGACGCAGATCCCTTGTAAGGCAGGTTTTAAGGAAGGAGTCCCAGAGAGGGGAAAACACCCGGCTGAGGTCACATAAATATCTGTGGCAAAGGTAGACTGAAGACCCCTGTCTCCTGATGCCTCCCAATTGGACCCACTTCCTTTCGCCGGCCGCCAGGGGCTTCTCCTCTTATCCGTGGGCCTTTTTCCCCTCCTGGAGGACATTTGGCCATCTCTGTGTTCACGTGAAGCCGGGCAGGGGTGCTCCCTGAAGGAGGTGGCACACAGGTGTTCGAGGCAGGCTTGGGGCTGTGAGTTCCAGGAGAGAGCGGGGGAGCAGTCACATTCAGTGGGTGGGGAAGGCATGGGAGAAAGGCGGTTCCAGGCCTGGGTCCACGGGGCAGTCAACTTAGGCTCTGCAAAACGCTCGTGGTAAGGACTGTCACTGAGCACTCGCTCTGTGGCCAGCACGGGTGGAGAGTGTCACTAGCCCCAGGTTACAGGTAGGAGATTGGGTCGCAGAGAAATGACATAACAGCTAGCAGGTGGCAGAGCCAGGTAGCAAGGCGGGCAGGGCTGTGGCTGGGGAGGAAGCCTCGGGTCCCCTTCCGGAGCAGCTCTGCCCACCCCAAACGCCCTCCCCCTCGGCCCTCTGCCCTGCCCCTCAGCAAGCCTCTGGGTCCCAGCCCCCTGCTCCCACCCCCAGATCATCATGGACTCCAGCATCTCGAAGCAGGCACTGAGTGAAATTGAGACGCGGCACAGCGAGATCATCAAGCTGGAGAACAGCATCCGTGAGCTGCACGACATGTTCATGGACATGGCCATGCTTGTGGAGAGCCAGGTGAGCGCCGGGCCCCCCTACCCTCCACTCCAGCCCACACCAGCACCCAGGGCTGCACTAACCTCACCCTTTCTGCCCGACATGCTGCCCTGCCGGGGAGAGACCAAGTTCTCAGGTAACCAATCACCTGCTGTTGAAACTGCCGCCAGGACCCTGCCCACCCGAAGGTCCCTGTCCTCTGCATGGCTCTGCTTGACCTTTAAGGACCCCAGGCCCTGCATGGCCCCACCCCCTACACCCTGCCAGCTCTCATTCCCTTACTGTTTCCTCATGGGGCCACTGTGGGCCATGCATTTCCCCAGTGACCAGGACAGCTGAGGGACCTGCTTCCTGGAGTGAATGGCTTTTGGGCAAAAGGGCTGCCAAAGAACAAATGGAAGGTTCTTCAGTGGGGCTCAAACTTGAATGAGTCACCTGGAGGACTTACAAGTTTCCAGGTCCCTGTCCCAGAGTCTGGCAGGTGAGGTGAAGGCCCGGGAAGATGCCTGTCTGACAAGCTCAAGGGTGGTGCTGCAGCCACTATGGTTCCAAAGTTACACTTGGAGTAACACTGTGACCACGATGGGGCGGCTGCCTTTGTTGGAGTGAGTGGTCAAGGAAGGCCTCTCAGGAAGGGGCATTTGAACTGATGCCAGAAAACGGTGAAAAGGAGCCAGCTGTGAAGACTTCACAGGGGAAGATGAAGAGCTGGCCCCAGCAACACTAAGGTCCCAAGCCCAGCAAGACCCAGACTTATTTCAGAACGAAAAAGGAGGTCCATGGGGGTGGGGGCACAAGGAGGGGTCGGAACCGAGACGAAGCTGGAGACGAGATGGACGGGGCCTTGGCAGGCAGTGTGCTGAGGAATTTGCAGTCTCTTCCAGATTGGAGGGGGTTTGGGTTGTTTGTTTTTTGTTTTAGCAAAAGATGGGATCTTTCTGTGTTGCCCAGGCTGGTCTCGGAACTCCTGGGCTCAAGTGATCCTCCCACCTCAGCCTCCCAAAGTGCTGGGATCATAGATGTGAGCCACAGCACCCAGCCAGGTTGGAATGTTTTAAGTATGGGAGTGATGTGACTTTGGTTAGGAAGTAGGGAGGCCGTCAGGAGGCTGCTGCTGCCGCCATCTGGTGAGAAACAGACCACAGTGACGTGGACGCCAGTGAAGGCAACAGATGGACTTGGAGAGGGAGACATGCCCTAGGAGTCTTGTGGGGCAGTGTCATGGTCAGACTGGCCTCTGGGGTATCATGGGACCAGATCACAGGGCTCAAGAGGGCTGTGGGGCTGGGCAGGGTTTTTTTGGTTTTTGTTTTGTTTTGTTGTTTTTGTTTGAGATGGAGTCTTGCTCTGTTGCCAGGCTGGAGTGCAGTGGCGGGATTTCGGCTCACTGCAACCTCTGCCTCCCGGGTTCAACTGATTCTCCTGCCTCAGCCTCCCGAGTAGCTGAGACTACAGACGCGTACCACCATGCCCAGCTAATTTTTGTATTTTTAGTAGAGACAGGGTTTCACCATGTTGGCCAGGATGGTCTCAAACTCCTGACCTTGAGATCTTAAAGACTGAAGACCCCAGACAGCAGACAGAGCTGGATGGAGCCATCATGCCTGAGGATGTGGGTGTGGGGAGGGTCACCCGTGGCCACCTCAGGAGCTATGGCCAGGGCAGGCCCAGACTTGAACACACCCACTCCTGCTCCCACCTTCCTCTGCCTGACACTGCCATCTCTCTGACAGTGTTCTCTGCATGGTCCCCAACCCTCAGCTGAGACTGCATGGCCAGCTCCACCCCCAGGATTGCTGCTCTGCGGGGAGACGTGGGAGCTGCCTTGGGGAGCCTGCCTGGCCCTCTCACAGCCCGCCCAGGGTGCCTGGGCCAGATGAGAAGCTGTACCCCATCCTCCTCATGCCCCCTTTTTCTCTCTGGCCTCAGGGTGCTTTCCTGAAGTCCTGCCCCGAGCCCCAGCCCAGCCCTGAGGAGGGGGCCCTCTGGAGCTCGGGTGCCCCCGGCCCCGCAGGGGGAGATGATTGACAGGATCGAGTACAACGTGGAGCACGCGGTAGATTACGTGGAGAGGGCCGTGTCTGACACCAAGAAAGCTGTCAAGTACCAGAGCAAGGCGCGCCGGGTCAGTAGCCCAGCCCTGCCCAAGCCCATGCCCCAGCACCCATTAGGGACCCCCAAACATCCCACATCCCTCCCCATCCCACCTCTCTCCCTGCTCTCGGGAGCTCCCCGTGACAGCCCCCTCCCAGGCCATCACCTTCCCCTGCTTGGATCCCCGGCGACTGTCCAGCCCTCAGCCTTCGCCATAGTCCCACCCCACCTGCCACCACCACTGTCTGAGGCCTCTCCTGCCCGCTCCCCACGCAGAAGAAAATCATGATCATCATCTGCTGTGTGATCCTGGGCATCGTCATCGCCTCCACTGTCGGGGGCATCTTCGCCTAGAAGCCAGCCGAACTGCCACTCCACTCCGGGTGGGCCACTCTGAGGAGGCCCTGGCTGCTGCTACTTGGCTGGGCTGCCCTCCCAACCCCCGCCTCTGGCTCAGAGCACCCTCCCTCCTGGCCCCCATGCTCCCTTCTCTGCCATGGGCCCTCCGTCCCCACCCCGTGTCGTGTGCATGATCTCTGTGTGCGTCTGTATGGAAGAGGCAGAGGGAGGCAGCCAGCGGGGAGGACGCAGTGTGCGCAGCGAGGGGCAGACCCAGGCAGGGCCGCCAGGGTGACACAGGCCATCCTTCCTTGCCTTCAGTAACTCGGTGGGCCCGGGTTCTGCTCTTCCCTGGGGACCCTGACCTTGCCTCCAACTGACCTGCCCTGTCCTCTGGCCTCTCCAGCTGTCCCCACAAGCAGAGCCCTGAGGGGTGGGGACCAGCTGGCCACATGGTGCTGCTTTTCAGGTTAGGGGAGAGGTGGCCCTGAGGGACAGCCCAGCTCTGAGCCTCAATCGCTGATCACTGCCAGGGAGACTCAGGCTGCCATGGCTCCAGGCTCCCTCCCCTGCCCAGGGGCAAAGTCCATCGGGTCCTGGGCCTCAGCTTCCCTTCCCACATTCCTCCAGCCCCAGGAGCAACCCCTTGGGCTGGGCCTGACCCCAGGTGTCCCTCTGGAAGGGGCTGGTTGGTGCCCCATCTCCAGCCACTCCTGCAGCCAGGGAGGCACAGCAGGCTGGAGGCTGTCAGGCCCTCGAGCCAGCGTTGCATGTTTGGGATGGTGGCCCCTGCTGTCTTGCGCTCTGGGAAGTCAGATGTTATTTCAGGCCTGCAGTCTCATCCTGCCCTTGCCATCCCCCATCGATGTGCCACGTGGGTGTCAGGTGTCCCGGATGCAGTATTCGGCAGCCAGCCAGGGAGGGCTACCTCGTCCTCCTCACCACCTTGGGGCTTCTCATGGGAAATGTGCCCCCGTCCCAGCACCCCCTCCCTTGTGGACAGGCAGGGAGATGCATGCGAGTGCATGCAGCAGGGGATGGGGCCGTGTCCGTGTGCCCCACCCTCCCTCGGCTTTACTCCTGCCCAGTGACTGTGACCGTCCGTGTTGCCTTCTTGAACAGCGATTTCCCCCAACCCCTTCACCAAAGGTCTTGGTACAACCAGCTGCCCATTTTGTGAAATTTTTATGTAGAATAAACATTTGTATCTGTACCAGGCCTCTGTTCTAGGTTTCTTCCCCAGGTCTCCTGGGGGAAAACCTTAGGAGGGTCCTCACTGTTGCCCAAGCTGGCCTCCCACCTCAGCCTCCCATGGAGCTGGGACCACAGGTTATGCCTGGCCTGGCTGCTCTAGACTTCTTGCCATCTGCAGTGTCGCAGTCTTGGAACTTGAGGATGAATGGATGTAGCACTAAGAGGAAGGGCTCAGAGGCGAGGATCCCAACTCAGCCTCAACCCCACCTTGGACCTTCAATTTCCTCAGACCTGTCTACCGCCATACAGTGGAGAACATCCAGGCCTTACTCCCTGACAACAGGCCCAGAGGCCACACTCGAGGCCTGGAATCTGACACCTGCAGGAGACCCCACTGCAGGGCTTGGATCCTCAGGCCCCAAGCCTCACCCCTCTCCCAGACACCCAGCCCCTCGGTCCCCTGCACCAATTGCCTAACGTCTTAAGCTGCTGAACACCCGATCCAGCTCTGTAGTGCAATGCCCAAGATCTTGCCTCTTCCCACATGCAGAAGGCTCAGGCAAACCATTCCACCTCCTCTCCTATCACAGCCTGCCGGGCAGCCCCACACCGCCCCAGAGCAGGACCCGCCCTTTCCCACCACCAGTGACGGCCGAGAGATCAGCCCAAGACATCTGAGCGCTGGGCTGGTCAGCACCTGACCATGCAGCAGCTCAGTGCCACAGTTCAGGCCGGGGCCACTGGACTGGCAAGACCTTCACAGGAAGGGAAGCCAGAGACTGGCCAGTGGGCACCACAAACACATTTCATCCGGGCCCTCTTCCCAACTTCGCTTGCTGTGATTGTGGTATAGTTATGTATGAGCCCCAAATTAAAGGACTCTGTTCCTTGCAAATGGATGCTTTCATGCACATTAAGTTTTTTTTTTTTTTTGAGACGGAGTCTCGCTCTGTCGCCCAGGCTGGAGTGCAGTGGCCGGATCTCAGCTCACTGCAAGGTCCGCCTCCCGGGTTTACGCCATTCTCCTGCCTCAGCCTCCTGAGTAGCTGGGACTACAGGCGCCCGCCACCTCGCCCGGCTAGTTTTTTGTATTTTTTAGTAGAGACGGGGTTTCACCGGTTACCCAGGATGGTCTTGATCTCCTGACCTCGTGATCCGCCCGTCTCGGCCTCCCAAAGTGCTGGGATTACAGGCTTGAGCCACCGCGCCCGGCCCACGGTAAGTTTTTTTAAACCTGATTCCTGCCTGGGGAGTCAAGCAGTAGCCCACCAGGAGGAACCGGAGTTTGGCGAGAATCACAGAGCTGGGAGATGCCAGAGCTCCACAAAAGGAATTTTTATTTCTTGCTTTTAAACAAGATGCTCTCAGAGCTTTTTTTTCTCCCCCCCAGAAACGAAGTCTCATTATGTTGCCTAGGCAGGTCTTAAACTCCTGGCCTCAAATGATCCTCCCGCCTCAGCCTCCCAAGGTGCTGGGATTACAGGTGTGAGCCACCACACCCGGCCCAGAGTACTTTTTTTTACTGCAGAAAACATTTTTAGAACTTGAGAACTTTTCTAAAATACTACTTTGTCAGCTAAACAATATAGAAAAGTACAGAGGCAAGTGCCTGTCCAGAACCGTGTGGTGACTTAGAAGCGGGGCTTGCGCTTGCGGCCGGTGTACTGGGTGTCAGGTCTGACTTCCCTGTGCAAAAAAGGAATAGGACAGTCTCAGAAAAAAAAGATCAAAGCAGCCCTGGACCCTTCAAATGCAGGGGAGCTCTTAGTGGCAATAGGCACCCCCACACCCACCCCGCCAGCTGCCAGGCTAGCACTCACCTGCCCTGGCGCCTGTACTGCTCCTTCTTCTCCAGCACCCATGCCCGGCTCTTCCTCACCATTCCCCGCCGCGACATCCTGAATGGGACCCTGTGGTGGAGACGGCGATGAGCTGATGGATGGCTGATGGATGGGGCTGTCCATCTGGCCCCCACTTGAATCCATGGCAAGCTCACCTCTGAGTCTGGTGGCCTCAGATGCCCCTTCCCGCAAATGCTCCACCTTCCCTACAACACAAGTCCCCACTCTAGACTTACCCTCCTTCCCAATAACATCCACCCAGGCCACAGAGGTTGTTGGGTGGGGAGAGGAGAGGGCTGGGCCAGGCATGGAGATCTCAACGCCAGCAAGCAGTCTGTTCCCTCTTTGGGAAGCAGCTAAGCAGCAGTAAGCAGGCCGCTTTCTACCAATGCAGTGACACATCATCACCTGAACTTCAAGAGCACAGTGGACAGTTCATGGCAGGAGCTTAGAGTCCACAGCCTGGGGGCAGGAAGACAGGGATGGAGAGGAGGAGCTGAAAAGGAAGGACTGAGGGGTGTGAAGGAAGAAGAGGGCTGGGGTAACCCCGAACACCCCTGTGACCATCCGTAGAAATCAGAGACGGGGCAAGCCAAGGAACTGCCATTCGGGTGCCTGAGCCTGATGGGCCAGCACAAAGCAGGAGCAGTTGCAGAGCAGGACTAGGGACACAGGAGTCATCATCTCAAGGTTCTACAAGGAGTACAAAGCAAGGGCTGAGTGGCGAAGAGGGGCCAACAAGTGGGCCATGGGAGAAGCAGCAAGGGGGAAAGTCATCAAGGGAGCTAAAGGGAGGAGGTGAAGACAGGGAGTGCCCCAAAACACACGTCCCAAGAGAAGTGGGGGCCCAGCCCTGCAGGAGGCACATGAGAGGCATGGGAGGGAGGAGGCCAGGAGGAAGGAAGGAACAGGCCAAAAAAAGCCTGGAGACTGATTAGGTAAAAGCTTAAAAGACTTCTTAATTCACCTATTTATTTAAAATAAACAAGTGTCCTGAATGTGGTCAGACGGAGGTGACAGTAACAGAGGCCCTTCCCTGCTCTCTACCTCATCTGAGGAACTGAAAGTGTGAGCCTACACAACGAGGGATGGCAAGGTATGTGCTGGGCACCCTGAATACACTGCCAAGATGGGTGACTACCCCCACTTTTCAGATAGCTGAGGAATGGAGGCTCACGTCATTCAGCTTACCCATGTTCACTTTTAGGACATGTCGTCTGAAGACACCAGTGTGAAGACAAAAGGGATCCCAAGATGCATGGAGTAGACGAGGCAATGTGTACCTCCCCTGTGAGGGAGGAGGAGGGAGTGCACCCTGGGAGCCCAAGACAGACACCTGAGAGAAGCGGTCATCCAGAAGAGCCCCAGCTGCCCACAGGGAATGAACTAGGGAAGCTAAGGGAAATGAGCAAAGACCAAGGGGGTCAGGCAGCATAAACCTATGGTGGACGCGAGGAACATGCCTGGCTGTGCCCAGCTGTGGGCCTTCCCAACACGTGTATTTGGGGCTCACTTTTCCTCTTAAATGTCTTAAAGGTCTTAAGACCTTTCCCTCATGTCAACTGGAACTCAGAAATAACCTCCCTCTTCACTACCTTATCATCAACTATTCATTCAGAAAAATACTGAGCACTTTTTACTAACAAGACACTATTTTCAACGTCAGGGATACAATACCAGTCCTCAGCAAGTTTTCATTCTAGATGGAGACACAAATAATAACCAAGTCAACTGGTATGTATGACTTAGAGCAGCGAAGGGTGTTAAGGAAACCAACCTGGACGGGGAGCGGAACTGCAAGGAAGACACTGAAAGAGTAATGTCAAGATACAACTTACATTTTAGAAAAAGAGAAAAAGACCAGTCTTGCTGCTATGCAGAAAATAATCTGCAAGAAGCAAAGACTGCAAAGGCAGGGAGACAAGGTAGGCAGCTGTTTCAGCAATCCAGGCTAGGGGTAGTGCTGGATTAGGCTCTGCTGGATTAGACTCGTTGGAAGCAGGGAGGGCCAGCACGGGCATACACACTGAGGGACGGACAGCAGGGCTCAATGACAGGCTGACGGGATGTGAAATGTAGGGAAAGACAGGAATGATCAAGAATGGTAAAGAATGGAGGATGGGCCAGGCGCGGTGGCTCAAGCCTGTAATC
>NC_045441.1:12874776-12913410 GCF_002776525.5 Piliocolobus tephrosceles | reverse complement strand
AAAAAAAAAAAAAAAAAAAAAAAAAAAAAAAACTAGCCGGACGAGGTGGCGGCGCCTGTAGTCCCAGCTACTCGGGAGGCTGAGGCAGGAGAATGGCGTAAACCCGGGAGGCAGAGCTTGCAGTGAGCTGGGATCCGGCCACTGCACTCCAGGCTGGGTGACAGAGTGAGACTCTGTCTCAAAAAAAAAAAAAAGAATGGAGGATGAGGCTGGGCACAGTGGTTCACGCCTATAATCCCAGCACTTTGGGAGGCCAAGGCAAATCACGAGGTCAGGAGTTCAAGAGCAGCCTGGCCAACATGGCGAAACCCCCTCTCTACCAAAAATACAAAAAAGTAGCTGGGCGTTAATGGCGGGCGTCTGCAATCCCAGCTACTTGGGAGGCTGAGGCAGGAGAATTGCTTGAACCTGGGAGGCGGAGGTTGCAGTGAGTTGAGATCGAGCCACAGCACTCCAGCCCGGATGACAGAGTGATACTTCACGTCAAAAAAAAAAAAAAAAAAGGAGGATAGCCAGGCATGGTGGCTCACATGCTCACGTCAGTCATACCAGAACTTTGGGAGGCTGAGACAGGGGGCTCGCTTGAGGCCAGAAGTTCAAGACTAGCCTGAACAACACGGCAAGACCCCATCTCTACCAAAAACTTTAAAAATTAACCAGGCATGGTGGCATGCACTTGTAGTCTCAGCTACCTGGGAGGTGGAGGCAGGAGGATCATTTGAGCCCAGGAGTTTGAGGCTGCAGTGGGCTAAGATTCCACCACTGCACCCTAGCCTGGGTAAGAGAGCAAGACCCTGTCTCAAAAAAAAAGAAAGAAAGAAAAAAAAGAACGCTTAGGGGATGAAAACCAAGAGCTGTTCTGTTTGAGATACCCATGTAAAGTCCAGGCGTGGACACTGAGGAGGCACTGGGAAACCCCAGGTGGCAGAGAATGAAGATACGCATTTAGGAGTCAGGAACTTCTGGCTGGCATTTACACACCACAGATAGAGAAGGGATCCAATCCAGGCTGGGCCCAGGACTCGAGGAGGAAGCAGCAGTGGACTGAGGAGCAGCCAGGAAGGCTGAGGAAACCACGACAGTGGGTGGAAGGCCAAGTGAAGGAAGTGTCAAGGAGGGAGCACGCTGCTGCCTCCGACCCCTACTGAGCAGGCAGGACAAGAAAAAAGGTCGGAAGTGACCAGACGTGGCTTGACGGAAAACTGGTGGTGGCCTGGACAAGAACGATTTTTGGTAAGACATAATTGTCAGCCTGAGAAGTGGAATGAGCGAATGGCAGGAGGGAAGAAGAAAGAGGCAGGTCTGAGTCCTGCTATGAAGGCAAGCAGATCAATGGGGTAGTTAGCAGTTGTTATGGGGTTAATTAAGGCATGAACTTTTCTAGAAAAGGAGAACTTGTGCAGCATGCCTGTGTGCTGACCGGAGTCACCCAGGAGAGTCAAGATGAGCATGCAGGAGGGAATGGGGAGCCACGACACCCAAGGGAGAGGGTCCCGGATGCAGGTGGAGGGCAGCATCAGGAAGGAAGAAGACAGCCTGCCAGGTGTGGCAAGAGGAAGGGGTACGTGTGGGCTCACAAAGGGAGCTCCAAGCTGCATGGCTGCCCGCAGACATCCAGGACCCCAAACTCCTAGCCCCAAACAGGCACAGTCCAAACGGGGCCTGATGTTTCTACCACCACCTTGGTGTCCCTGCTGCATGTGACCTGAGAGGCTTGGGTGAGGGTGGAGAGAAGTCCATGTCTAACAAATATGGCAGCCTCTGCTGCAGCCGGGGTAGGGTTCAGCAGTTGCTTTACCTCTTATTGGTGAACACAGACTCCCTGGGTTCATCTTCATCCTGATTTTCACTCAGCCCCTGCAGGAACCAAAGTGCACTTAGGTCACCTTGAAGAGTTCTCAACCCATCTGCCCCACTCCAGAAGCCCGGGCACCCAGGCCGGAGCCCTTCCAACAGGGACAAGGTCCAGTCCCACGAGAAGGAACCGACATGCCTTTCTGGGACCTGAAGAGTAGAGGTCTCTGCCTCCGGATTCCAGAGGACGTGAGCACTCCAGGCTCTGCACTCTGGGGCTGGGCCCTGCTTCCCCACCAGTGTTCTCCCAGCAGGCTCTACAGGCTGAGCCCCACTGCCTGGAAGTCAAGACACAGGCCTGCTGGCAAACCCAGTGTCCCTCACCTCTGGTATAAAGGTCGAAGGCCCAGAAAACAAGCAGAGGTAGAATCTGAAAGGAGAAAGTGCAACGTGAGGACTGCGTGGAGAAACCCCATAGGGAGACAAGTTCTCACCACCCCATCTCCCCACCCCGCCTGCCTGGACCCTGGTGACCCACACCCCAGCACTCCTCTGCACCACTGAGTGGCCTGAAAGGGCTATGCCACTACCCTCCCTCCTGCAGCCCAGGCAGCACACCAGCCCCCAGCGCTCACTTCTTTGCTTTGGCACTGTTAGGGTAGTCCACCACCATGCCACCGGAGAAGCCCGCCTTTGTGGCTTGGGTTGTGATCAGCTCCAACTGAAGAAAGAAAGGCAGTGGGTCAGGCAGCGGAGGCGAGAGGAGCAGACAGCTTTACCTCCCTCCCCTCCTTCAGAAACCAGTCTGCCCCAGGACGAATCCTGCCTGGGAGAACTTAAGGTCGCTGTAAGCCACGTAGAGAAAAGTGCAGGCATGGCCCACACCTTGCTCAGGAGAATTAGAGAACAAAGCAACTCCTCTCATTCTCACTTTCCAGTGCAGGGACCCAGCTCTCCACTCAAGTTTAGGAAGGAAATGGCCACAATTGGAAGCCAGACTCATTCATGTTATTAGTCAGGGACAGCTCTTCACTTATCTTTCAACATCTGCATCCTGCTCCGCCATTCCTTAATTATACATCACACAACAGACAACTGTCGGTGCCCTCTCCCCCTTCCTAAATGGCATTCACTTATTTGGTTATGGAAATCAGTCGTATCACCTTATCTATAATACCATGTCATCTGCCAAGAGAAGGCATCCCACCCCACCTCCGCAAATGCCACCCCCTTAGGATATCAGGTCATCAAATGTGACAGCAGGGGCCACACTAGGGGGCGTGTTTTCTCCTTTTCCCGCCAATCTTCATCAAGTTTTTTGTCGCTTCCCCAGGACAGCTTACCTGTTGAGTCCCCCCGCTCCCTTGCACACCCAGTAGCCAAGGGACTCACCTGCTCTGAGCTCTCAGGGTATAGCTGCAGGACAGCTCGGGATCCCCGGACCTGAGAGAAACAGGAACATCACTGTCTTACAAATGACCGCATCAGCTTAGGGCCTGGACACCCTCCCTTCCTTCATTCACCGAGTATTTCCTGAGTTTCCATTATGGATGAGGCACTGCTGTTAGGGCTGGGGATAGTCATGAACAAAAGAGATCACCCTGAACTTAGGAGCTCACATTTTAGTAGGGGAGGCAACTCATTCACAGTAGCAATTTTTTCTTTGTTCCAGAAAGAGGAATTGGACAAAGTGACAGAGTTTCCTTTCAGTTCAGTTTACTTTCGGTTCCAAAAAGGTCTATTTCAGATGGACACTTGAGCAGAGATTTGAATGGAGTGAGGAGCTGGCTGTTTAAAGGTAGAGGGGAAGAGCCTTCCAGCAGGGAGAAGGGGAAACATAAAGGCCCTTGGGACTACAATATTAACCCAGTACGCCAGGAGGAAAACTCATGTGACACACAAGACCAGCGGCCAGATTGGCAGGAGCAGTCCACCCCAGAAAAGACCAGTGGCCAGATCGGCAGGAGGAGTCCACCCCAGGAAAGACCAGCGGCCAGATCGGCAGGGGCGGTCCACCCCACGAAAGACCAGCGGCCAGATCCGCAGGAGTCCACCCCAGGAAAGACCAGCAGCCAGCCGTCGGCAGGAGCAGTCCACCCCAGGAAAACTAAGGGTGGGCTGGACCAGGCTAAGGAGGCAAAAACCAATCGGATCCTTCAAAACGGACTCATTTTTAAGCTGGCACAGTGGCTTACACCTACAATTCCATCACTTTGGGAGGCTGATGCAGGAGGACTGCTTGAAGCCAGGAGTTTAACACCAGCCTGGGCAACATAGCTAGACACCATCTCTAAAAAAAAAGAAAGTAAAAAATTAGCCTGGCATGGTGGTGTGTGCCTGTTGCCCAAGCTACTTGAGAAGCTGAGACCAAGATTTTGAGGGCGCAGTGGATCACACCATTGCACTCCATCCCAGGCAACAGAGCAAAAATCTGTCTCAAAAAACAAGTAAGATTTAAAAAGAACTCATTTTTAGGACTTAAAATCTCAGACTATCACCTAATCCTAGTGAACAACTGAAATTAACATCGTAAGTTAAAAAGGCAAGATAAAGCTACTATCGGCTCTCTCTGCGATAAATAACTATCCTGTTCCCCATCCGAGGAAAAGGATCAGCATTAGGTGGAGGGAGAAGTGAGGAGTCAGAAGCATGTGGGCACTTTGGAAGGTACCCCTCTGGATGGTCTCAACACGACATCTCTTGTCCTCACTCTGCTCAGTCCATGCCCCCAAACCAACTTCTGATCCCCAAACCAACTTCTGACTACAACTCAGAGTAACAGACATAGGAATACCAATCAACAGAAGTAGACCCTATTACAAGTTAATAAATTGGTCTCCGATTTTGCCATCAGTGACTTCTGGGTTTGATTAGCATATATCAGTCCACTGAGCTTGAACTTCTTTAGGCTGAGAAACCTGGACAGAAGCAACCACAGTAAGGTCCTGCCATCCCATGCGGTCCCATATGAGTAGCGTTCCCATCATGGGACACCTCAATTTCCTCACTCTACCTGCAGGGCTACGGAGGGACAGGCAGCTAACCCAGATGGGGAGAAAACCTTATACTCACGAGAACAGAAAAAAGAGAAGCAAAAAAGCAGTACAGGCGCTTGGCAGGGTTTTCAGACTTCTTGTTAGCATTACACAGCCACTGCACAGCAGAAATGCTAAAAAGGAACGGACCTAGTCAGGCAAGGGAGCAATCCACATTGCTCCCCCCACCGCTTCAAGCTTCTCAACATCATCCGTCTTGGATCTCCAAGAGAAACCCCTCCTCCCACAGCTTCCCTTCTTAGAAAGTGCAGGTTCAGGCCACGTACAGTGGCTCACGCCCTGTAATCCCAGCATTTTCTGAGGCCAAGACAAAATTGCCTGAGGCCAAGAGTTCAAAACCAACCTGGACAACATAGCAAGACCCCATCTCTACTCAAAAGTATTTTAAAGTTTAAAAATTTAAAGACAAAGAAAAAAGTGCAGGTCCACTGCAGGTCATGATTCTACAACAATGGAAAAATAAGACATACAGAAGGACAGCATTCACGTCCCTCAGTCAGTCCCAGAAACCTTTCCTCAACCTTGTTTCCATCCGTATCCCAAGTTGAAAATTTCTCTGTGTCAAGACTGTCTGCCCACACACCCCTCCTTGTTCCCTTCCTCCAATCCAAGGAAACAGGCTTTAGACTATTCACACATACACAGCCACCCCATCACCCTTCCTCTTAAATCACTCCCTTCCACTCTACCTGTTAAGTGTTTTCACAACCCCCAGATTTAAAACCTCAAGCAACCGAGCACGGTGGCTCACACCTGTAATCCCAGTATTTTGGGAGACTGAGGCAGGTGGATCACCTGAAGTCAGGAGTTTGAGGCCAGCCAGACCAATATGGTGAAACCCCGTTGCTACTAAAAATACAAAAATTAGCTCGGTGTGGTGGCATGTGCCTGTAATCTCAGCTACTCAGGAGGCTGAGGCAGAAGAATCACTTGAACCCAGGAGGCGGAGTTTGCAATAAGCTGAGATTGCCCACTGCACTCCAGCCTGGGCAACAGAGCAAGCCTCCATCTCAAAAAATAAACTAAAAAAACCCTCAAGCAGTCACTATGTCTTCCTTCCTGCCCTTCCCCTCCCTCTGCTATACACACACATGCAGAGCCCTACCTCCACTCCCACAGTCGCTCCAAACTTTCACGTCCCCCCACCAATGCTCAGCGCTACCAGCTCAAATGCTTCCACCTAACTCCTTCTCCTCTTCCATCTGAAAATCACCTTCCTTAAACACACATCTGATCCCGTCACCTGCCAACTCCCTATCATCTACTCCATCAAGCCCAAACTTCTTAGGACACACTTAAGTGCCTTCTAGGAACCAACCACACACAACGCCATATTCTGTGGAATCTCTCATTCATCACTCTCATCTCAGGCCCCTTTCCCACTAGTGTCAGTGCCTCTGCCCACTGTTCCCTCACTCGGAAACCCTCTCCTTGACTATCCAAATTCCTCCCAGCCTTCAAGGCGCAGCCCCTCCACCCAAGGCTTTCCTGTGCTGTGGCAGCCCCACGACTCTCTAGAACACACACCACTCATGGCCTTATATTCAGTTGCCTGGTCCAAGTCCTAAAGCACCTAAAAAACTGTGGAGAGTCTTAAACGCAGAGACTGTTTCATTTCCCCGTACTCCACAGCAACTTGTATGTCTTACATGTAGCAAATGTTTACAAAAGAAAGTCTGGGCCGTGCGCGGTGGCTCACACCTGTAATCCCAGCACTCTGGGAGGCTGAGGCGGGCGGATCACGAAGTCAGGAGTTCAGTACCAGCCTGGCCAACACGGTGAAACCCCGTCTCCACGAAAATACAAAATCAGCCGAGCATAGTGGTGAGCACCTGTAATCCCAGCTACTTGGGAGGCTGAGGCAGGAGAACTGCTTGAACCCGGGAGGCGGAGGTTGCAGTGAGCTGAGATCGTGCCATTGCACTCCAGCCTGGGCAACAGAGTGAGACTCCATCTCCAAAAAAAAAAAAGTGTGCTATACTACCTCACCTCTCCCCCAAAACAAACAAAACTGACCACTCCCTCCTTCCGAAACATACAGACCATACTGCTGGCCTTCGGCTTTTCAGCTTAAAACACCTCACCTGACCATTACCAAAAAGCATCTGCTACCCTTGAAATTATTCCCCAACCCCTCTGGGTCTTGTTCCAAGATGTAAAAAGAAAACCTTCTAATCCAAATTTTTACCTCTCACCTGGCTCCCCACTTCACATCCCCACCACTCAACCTAGGGTAACCAAAGGAGGTCTCCCCTGCAAGTAATGATTTGTAACTTCCTCCCCTAGTTTCTTACCTTCACTCTCACACTGCACCAAAAACTAAACAGAACTGATCGCAGCAGCCTAAGGAAAACTTAATTTTAACGCTCTAAGATCTGTTATCAAAGTGCTACGGGGATGTTTAATCTGACCCTGATTACAGAGAAAGGGCTCTGGAGCGCTGAAGAGATTAGAGCAAGCCCCGCCGCTCTCCACCAGTTATTCGTTGGCAAATAAAGATGGCTGTTGGGGCCCACAAGATGTCTGCTAAATGGCCACTTGAGGCTAAAAGGCCACCTCCCCTCCTCCACCAGACACACAAAGCCAACATAGAATCCGTACCAGTGGTGCCTGAACCCGGCAATGCAAAATAATCACAATAGTAGACAAGTTATACTTTTGAGATGAAGTCTTGCTCTGTCGCCCAGGCTGGAAGTGCAGTGGCGTGGTCTTGACTCACTGCAACCTCTGCCTCCCAGGTTCAAGCAATTCTCCTGCCTCAGCCTCCTGAGTAGCTAGCTGGGACTACAGGTGCCCACCACCGTGCCTGGCTTTTTAGTAGAGACTGGGTTTCACTGTGTTGGCCAGACTGAAAAGTTTTAGAATCCAAAAAAATACATTCTTAGGCCTTGTTCTAACCTTGTAAATCTGAAAATGCCATGGGATGTGTATTTGTAAATATCTGCGTGACTGCTGCACAGTCAGGTTTGGGAAGTACTGGCCCGCAGGACTAAAAGCAGGAAGTGGCTGGGGTGGCTCACACCTATAATTTCCAGCATTTTGGGAGGCCCAGGTGGGTGGATCACCTGGGCAACATGGCAAAAACCCATCTCTACAACAAACACAAAAAAAAGGTAAGCTGACTGCGGTGGCTCACACCTGTAATCCCAGCACTTTGAGAGGCTGAGGCGGGTGAATCACAATGTCAGGAGATTGAAACCATCCCAGCCAACATGGTGAAACCCTGTCTCCACTAAAAATACGAAAATTAGCTGGGTGTGGTGGCACGCTCCTGTAATCCCAGCTACTTGGGAGGCTGAGACAGGAGAATCACTTGAGCCTGGGAGGCAGAGGTTGCAGTGAGCCCAGATCGCACCACTGCACTCCAGCCTGGTGACAGAGCAAGATTCTGTCTCAATAGAAAAAAAAAAAAATTAGCTAGGTATGGTGGCATAGGCCTGTAGTCCCAGCTACTCAGGGGCAGATCACCTGAACCCAGGAGGTGGAGGCTGCAGTATGAGCCGTAATCACAGACACTGCACTAGAGCCTAAGTGACAGAGTGAGACCCTGTCTCTAAATAAATAAAAGCAGGAAGTAAAGACCCTCACCTGATGCAACCGTCAAATGTGCCCGGCTTGAATGGGATGCCCTGGCCCATATCCCCCAGCAGTAGGTCTCCCTCTATCTCTCGGTCCACAGCCTCATCTACGTTAGAGAAAAGGCAGTCAGAGAGACAATACCTGTGGCTTCTCCACATCCATCAGGGTAATCCACCCTGGTGCCAAACAGGACATACTTACCCAGCATGGCAGGGCTGATATCCAGGCCCACCCAATAGTGCCCTTCATCTGAGAGATAACTTCCACTCAGCCCAGTGCCACAGCTGGAAGACACGATCATAGACTCAGGGTCAGTTTGCAAAGGTACTTCACCACCTTAGACAATCTGAACCAGGCCCCAGAATCTCACCCAATATCCAGCAGGTAACAGGGCTTATTCTCTGGCAGATAAAGAAGCTCCAATGCTCGCCCAGCCATCCTGGTCTGGATATCAATCATCCGTGAGCTGGGAAGGCAGAAACACAAGTGGACATGGTAAAGGAGTTCTGGGTGAATACCTCCCCCAGACCAAAAACAAAAAAAACAAAAGCCAAGTTAAAAAAAAAAAAAGGATCCATCATCCCAAGGTACTCCTTTCTGACACCTTCTAAATTGGGATCAACAAATTCAACTATTTAAAAGTGACCCCAAAATTCCATGTAATTCAGGACCATGTTATTTGGTGGTAACAAATTATCATTGTACCAGCTGCCAAGCAGATGTGTAAAAGGCAAATCACTTTCCTAATAATAAACAACCATTGGGATCTGCAACTCTATTAGGCTGGGCTGCTCTAACATTTGTTGAAAACATTTTCTGCAAGAATTATTCTCCATAGTTTCTCTCATCCAGAAAGATCAATAATGCACAAAAACCTACAGAAGCACAGTCTGTGAGAAACACAACACGAGCCACGTATGGCCTCCCAATAGCCAGTCAAAAAGAAACTTAAACAGGTGAAAGAAACTGGAGTCATATTTTTAACCCCATATATTTGATAACGTATTTTCTTTAACCCAGTATGTTCAAAATACCACTTCAACATATAATCGACATAAAAAGTCAGCAGTAAGTACCGGGCCTGGTGGCTCACGCCTAGAATCCCAGTACTTTGGCAGGTCAGGGCGGATGGATCCCGTGAGCAACTTACCAGATCCTTGGGCAACACAGCAAAACCCCCTCTACACAAAAAAAATCACACAAACTAGCCCGGCGTGAAGTGGCGCGCCTGTAGTTCCCAACTACCCGGGAGGCGAGGTTGCAGCCACTGCAGCACTTCAGCCTGGGCGACAGAATGAGACCCTGTCGCACACTCACACAAAAATATTAAGCTATTTCAGCCGGCGTGGTGGCGAGTACCTCTAGTTCCGGTTGCTGGGGAGGATGGCTTGAGGCTGCAGTCGGCAGGAATCATGCCATGGTACTCCTGCCTGGGCAACAGACAGACCCTGTCCCTAAAAAAAGAAATGGTATCCAATAGCTATTTATTTACTGATTGACTGAATCAGGGTCTCACTCTGTCGCCAAGGCTGGAGTGCAGTGGTGCGATCGCAGCTCACTGCAACCTCTGCCTCTCAAGTTCAAACCATTCTCCTGCCTCAGCCTCCCACAGGCCAGCTAATTTTTGTATTTTCAGTAGAGACGGGATTTCACCACCTTGGCCAGGTTGGTCTCGGAATTCCCTACCTCAGGTCATCCATCTGCCTCGGCCTCCCAAAGGGCTGGGATTACTGGCGTGAGCCACCACACTCCAGCCATTTACTTAAATAGGGCTAGTCTCTCAGTGAGAAAGCATGGAAAAACCACAAAATACCTTTTTTTTTTTTTGAGACAAAGTCTTTCTCTGTCGCCCAGGCTGGAGTGCAGTGCCGTGATGTCGGCTCACTGCAACCTCCCCGTCCCAGGTTCAAGCGAATTCTCCTGCCTCAGCCTCCTGACTAGCTGGGATTACAGAAGCCCGCCATCGCGCCCGACTAATTTTGTATTTTTAGTAGAGCTGGGGTTTCGCCATGTTGGCCAGGATGGTCTCGAACTCATGACCTCAGGTGATCCGCTCGCCTCGGCCTCTCAAAGTGTTGGGATTACAGGCGTGTGCCACCGCGCCCGCCTCCGCCCCCAGTTTTTTTTTTTTTTTTTTTTTTTTTAAGAGACGAGGTGCGGTGGCTCACGCCTGCAATCCCAACAGTTAGGGAGACGAAGGCGGGAGGATCACTTGAGCCCTGGGATTGGACCACCTTGGGCAACACGGCGAAACCCTGTCGCTACAAAAAATTTAAAAAATACGCCACACGCGGTGGCGCGCGCCTGTGGTCCCAGCTACTGGAGAGGCCGAGTGGAACCACCACGCCCGGCTAATTTTTTTATTTTTGGGGGGAGACGGGGGCTCGCTACGTTGCCCAGGCTGGTCTCGAACTCTCAAGCTCAAGCGATCCTCCCGCCTCAGCCTCCCAAAGCGCTGGGACTGCTGAGATTACAGGCGTGAGCTACTCCCACCTGGCCACAACTCTAGTTCATACAAACCACCCTCTATGAAATTCAGACAACACACCAACGGCTGTCGTTGAGATTTATTGGCAAACAAGGCGCCACGATAAGCATCCTACGGCCATTAATTACTTCCTTCCCCCCACCAAGACTGACCCCTCGCCCGTACCCACCGCCCAGCGCCTCTTTTACCACATGCTTACAAGTTGTCACACTCGACTTTAAAAACCACCCACGGAAAAGCAAGCGCGATCACCCCATCTCAACGCTGAGATACCGAGGCCCAGAGAGGTCGGCAAAGTTGATTTACCAGAGACAGAAAAGACACCCATCCGGGTCCTTCCCTCCCCGCACCCCCAAATTCTGCGGGCTTTCCGGGCAACGCCAGCAACCGGGACAACTTGCCGCTTCCCGACCCCCGGACACCGCGCAGTACTCGGGCTCCCCTCACTTGCGAACGTATTTCCGGGCTTCATTCTCATCATAAAACTGCGAAAAAAAGAAAAAGAAATGGCAGGTAGAGGAGAAATTCACACGCGGTGGCCGCAGAAGTGGGGAGAGGGGTGTCCGCAGGTCCTGGAACTTACCAGCTCCGGTGGTCCACCGTGCTCCGGACGCCGGCCGCGGGACGCCATCCTCACGCCTCAGCAGCACGCCTGCGAGTGGCGTTTCCCGGAACCCGCTTTTATGTCATCAGCCCGGCGACCGCTTGGTAATACGCATGCTCCACCCCTCCTCGCCCGCCCCCTTACGTGATTGGCTACAGGGCGACCAACCGGCGCCTCTCATTGGCCAGTTTCTCTTGCACCGCCCGCCTAATCAATTCAAGATGGCAGCCATGCGCAGGGGATGGTGGTCGCGGCTGTTACCGTGGAGGTTGCTGCAGGCCGGTGGCTTTCCACTAAATTCTACACCCGGCCTGGGCCTGGGAGCGAGGACTTATTCTCAGGGCGACTGCTGGTACTCGCGCACGGCGCTCTATGATCTGCTCGGCGTCCCCTCCACAGCCACGCAGGCCCAAATCAAGGCGGCTTACTACCGTCAGTGCTTTCTCTACCACCCGGACCGCAACTCTGGGAGCGCGGAGGCTGCCGAGCGCTTCACGCGCATCTCCCAGGCCTACGTGGTGCTAGGCAGTGCCACCCTCCGTCGTAAGTATGATCGCGGCCTCCTCAGCGACGAGGACCTGCGCGGACCCGGCGTCCGGCCCTCCAGGACGCCCGCACCCGACCCCGGCTCGCCGCGTCCCCCGCCGCCCACCTCTCGGACCTACGCCGGTTCTCGGACCGCCCCCGGCGCCAATCGCACGATGTTCAACTTTGACGCCTTCTACCAGGCCCACTACGGGGAACAACTGGAGCGGGAACGGCGCCTGAGGGCCCGGCGGGAGGCCCTTCGCAAAAGGCAGGAGCATGCGTCCCTGAAAGGCCTCCGCTGGGAGGAGACCCGAGACACGGCTGCCATTTTCCTCGTCTTCTCAATCTTCATCATCATCGGCTTTTATATTTAATCGGAGAGATGAGGGAAGGGGAATGTCCCCAGCCAACCCCCCAAAAACGGCCATTTTTCCTGCCTCTGAACCCTTGGCCATTGATAGTCTAACCTCTGCTGGGATCCGAAGGAACTGTACTCCCCCTGCCCTCCCCGACCCCCCCCAGCTTAGCCGATGACCTGCACATCCCTCCACTATGGTCCAGAAAAGGAGGTCTCTCGACGTCTAAGAAAAAGGCCCCACGCTGAAGAGTCCCGAAAGCTCAGGAGTTAAGGGGTTCCTGGAGTCTCTAGGGTACTTCTTCCAGAGTTTGTCTTCCTGCTTCCAGATGTAGTCAACTTCTGGACAGTCGCTGTAGCTTTATTGTAAAGCCCCGAGCAAGATTTATCTGCTCCTGCCCCGCGTGTGTACGGTGGGCCTCCTCTGTAACCTTGAAATGTGCAATGTGACCAATTGTTGGCTGCCAAAAGAAAAGGTTCGGGGTTATACGAAACTTGTCTTTCTGTGAGTTCCCCAAGCCGCAGGTGAGACCTGGTCCAGGGTAAGAATGGGATCAGTGGAGAGCCTGCCATTCCTCCAGCTAAGGTCAGGCCCCTGGGGCACTCCCCCTTCTGTTGATAGCTTGTGGGAGTGAGAAAACAAAGTCACTGAGCATAAGGAATGAGTGTTCCTGTGCCCGTATTTAATGTGTGATTTGGAGAATTTAAATTTAATCTGTGGGAATGACAGCAGAGGAGAAAATCATTTGGCATCTTAAGGTCTGTCATGCTTTATTACCATAGTTTTGGGTTTTTTGTTTTGTTTTGTTTTGTTTCTGAGGTGGAGTCTTGTGCTCTGTTGCCTAGGCTAGAGTGAAGTGGTGCGATCTTAGCTCACTGCAACCTCCACCTCCCAGGTTCAAGCGATTGTCCTGCCTCAGCCTCCTGACTGTGTAGCTGGGATTACAGGCTCCTGCCACCACACCTGGTTAGTTTTTTGTTATTTTTAGTAGATATGGGTTTCACTATCTTGGCCAGACTGGTCTGGAACTGCTGACCTCAGGCTGTCTACCCGCCCGGCCTCCCAAAGTGCTGGGATTGCAGGCATGCGCCACCACGCCCAGCCTATTAGCCATAGTTCTAATCCATAGGGATTACAGCATGATGCTAGCAGGGCCAGGTTCATCCTTGGGACAGTGTGGCTGTCACCTGGTCCTCCCTTTACCAGCCAGCCCCATTGCACACTGTGCAGCCCCTCCCTTCCCAGAAACAGAGTGACAAACTCCGCGCTTGAGTCCCCTGTTCCTGTTTAACCTGCAATGCTTATCACAGGCCCTTTTTAAAATTTTTTAGATGAGGCTGCTTGAGGCTGCGGTAAACTTTGGGGCTTTGGGAGTACACAGGACTACTGAGGGACGGGGGCTTGGTGTTTAAGGTGGAGACTTGGTTGTTAACGCAGAGCTGGCTAAAGGTGTGTTGTTTTTTTCCACTCTGTTTCTAACTCATGTTAAGTAGTTGGTCATCACTTTGGTCAGAGCTGCTGCTGTAGCTCTCTTAACTGTGAGTCACTGGATGTTGGCAGTGAGTTGGCTGTGAGATTGTAGGTGCTCAAGTGTTTATGCACCGGACTGAGTGTCAATCTGTAAAAGGGGAAAATCCTCGCAAGAGGTCTATGAGAAGGATGAGGGCCCAAGTCTAGGGTCTAAACAAAGCTAGGAGTGGTTTGGTATATTACTAAGTGCAATAATTGCATGCAATTCCTGCACTCAATGTATTGTGTAAAATCCTCAGATAAAATGGGATAAACCCACAGCTGGTCCTACTTGGCCTCTTGAAAACCATTCCATCATTGTGTCAATCTCTATCCGGAAAAGGAAAAAAAAAAAAAAAAGGAAAACCATTCATCGAATGTCTCTTGCCTTGGAGGTTGGGGTATGCTCCTAGTCAGGGCTTTGCAGCGACCATATGATGCAATAGTGAAGATCTAGGGCCTGGCACAACACTTTGGGAGGCCGAGGCGGGTGGATCTCTTGACCTCAGGAGTTGGGAGACCAGCCTGGGCAACATGGCAAAACCCCACCTCTACAAAAATCATGAAAATTAGCCGGGTGTGGCAAGTGCCTGTAGTCCCAGCTGCTCAGGAGGCTAAAGTGGGAGGGTGGCTTGAGCCTGGGAGGCCGTGGTTGCAGTGAACTGCGATCCTGCCACTGCATTCCAGCCTGGGCGACAAAGCCAGACCCTATCTCAAAAAAAAAAAGATTTGAGCCCAATCTCCTTAAGAACTGTTTGGCTCAGTGAGCCTGGACTTGGGGGGAGGGGACATGTACTTTTTAAAAGACCATTTATTGTTACTATGTTTCATATTTGGAAAACAGGACAGAGACTTTTTTTTCTGGAAAAACAAACTGCACGAGGTGGAGTTTAGCAAAATGTTCTGAAACTAGTGCTTCTCAACCAATGAAGCAGGCACAACGGAAACAGTGGGGCAAGGGCTTGTTGTTCTAGTGAAACAGGTGGCCTTGTTTTGATGTGGGTTTGTAAAGCACTAGTGGTCTCATAGCATGGGCTCCTTGAGCTCGACTTCTGAAGTTTGTTTTCTCAGTCAGGATCCCAGCCAAGAACGTTCCCTGTGAGCCCCAGAACCTAGGGTACATAGAAAGGTCCAGAAGGTTCAGACCGGGGTTGGGTCCAGACTAAGGTAAACTTCTGGGACATTCCGTGAAACTCTAAGCAAAGTATTGCATAAAAACCATCATCCAACCCTAAGCCTCTCGCCCTGGTCCAGAACAAGGCCCAGGCCATAACGTCCATCCCTTCACGCCTCAGGGTTTTGTGGCCAGAGCTAACCTCTGAGGAGCCCCACTCCCTGCCTGCCCTGAAGCTAAGCCTCTGCTCTTCATGGAAAGGGAAATGTGTGGGAGGCTTTTTGAAGGACCCCCAAAAGGTTTCCATGGTCACGTTTCTCCCCCACCCACTCGGATTGGCTTCAGTCTTTCTCTGCTGCTACCTGGCAAGCAGAGGCTGAACTCGGCCATGACCTTAGCCCCTGCTTTCTAGGGGCTATTCCATAATTCCTGGTTGTGGAGGATGGCTCAGACATGCCCAGCCTTAGTCCTTTTTCTTTGTTTTTCACAAACAAGCAAAACTCCCTAGAAGTTTGGACCTAGGATGCGAGAGTAGGGTAAAGGGGCCCAGCCTGGCCCAGGCTGTGCTCAGTGCTGTGGGGAGGGGGTACAAGTATAGCACGAGGCCGAGTGAGCAGCAGGCATGGTTCCTAAATGGGGAGGCAGGCCACAATTCAGGAACCAAAGGCACACATGTCTAGGCAGTTGTGGTGTCGTCTTTGGGCTTGACTGGGACCTTATTTCTTCTGAGCCAAACTGTTCTTTCTCCTCTGTTGCCCTTTATTTATTGCTGGGTGAGATGGCCCTTTACAGATCCCAGTGTCGAGGAAGTAGGGTTTTTCCCTCTTCCTTCTGAGGTTCCGGCATTTCATTCATTGAGTGCACTTCTTTACGAGCCAAGTTGATTGGGAGTAGCTTACCTTAGGCCACAGAGCTGTCCTACTGGATCACGATTGACTTGGAGTGGCCACCAGCACTCGCTTTTTTGGAAATGGAAGAGGTCTGTGTTTCAAACCGTTGGGCTTCCTGGAAGGTCACCAGACCCCGTGCAAACAGGCCGAGAGAGGGACGGCTGGTAAGTGGTGGTGCTACCTCAGTTCACACTCAAATTCAGTGCACTAGAAAAGCTGGCCCTGTCCTGGCCTTTGCCTCCTCTCAGTTCCTCAGCACCGTGATGAAGTCACACACTGCCACCTGTCCAAAGGGAAGATCATGAGGGAAAGCCAGGCACAATGGTGTGCACCTGTGGTCCCAGTTACTTGGGAGGCTGAGGCAGGAGGATCGCTTGAGTCCAGGAGTCCAAGACTGTAGTGTGTAAAGATCTCGTCTATGAATAGCTACTGCACTCCAGCCTGGGCAATACAGCAAGACCCCATCTCTAAAAAGAAAAACAGGCCAGGCTTAGTGGCTGACCTATGTAATCCCAGCACTTTGGGAGGCCGAGGCGGGCAGATCACCTGAGGTCAGGAGTTCGAGACCAGCCTGACTAACATGGAGAAACCCCCGTCTCTACTTTAAAAAAATACAGAATTACCCGGGCATGGTGGCGCATGCCTGTAATCCCAGCTACTCGGGAGTCTGAGGCAGGAGAATCACTTGAACCTGGGAAGCAGAAGTTGCGGCGAGCCAAGATCGCGCCATTGTACTCCAGCCTGGGCAACAAGAGCGAAACTCCACCTCAAAAAAAAAACAAAATCATGGGAGAACACCCACCTTGCCTTCCCTCAGCAGCTCGGCTCTCAGGTCCAGCTTGCAGCCATCGTGGTTTTGTGCAAAGCAGCTGAGTATCCCTCTGTTAATGTGTGCAAACCATGGTGAGAACTGAGCCTGGATCTCAAGACCTTGCGTATGCCAGACATGCTCAATGCATGCAGCGAGCTCATCTCTCACCATCTGTCCTGAGGTCACAGCCGCACTATGGATCTAGCCACCTCACCAGTGCCTCTTAAGGCTAGGGTCCTGTCAGTAGTCTTGTGGTGGTGGGTTGACTCTCACATCCTGCCTTTGTCCCTTCAACATTCACATCCTTAGCCCTGAGAGGGGACTGCCACTTTAGACAAAAGAAGGTATTTCAGGGTCTGGCACAGTGGCTCTTGCCTGTAATCCCAGCACGTTGGGAGGCCAAGGCAGGCAGATCACTTGAGGTCAGGAGTTCAAGACCAGCTTGGCCAACATGGTGAAACCCTGTTTCTACTATAAACACACAAAAAAATGGCTGGGTGCGGTGGCTCACGTCTGTAATCCCAAAACTTTAGGAGGCCGAGGTGGGCAGATCACTTGAGGTCAGGAGTTCAAGACCAGTGTGGCCAATATGGTGAAACCCCCATCTCTACAAAAATATAAAAATTAGCCGAGCATGACGGCGGGTGCCTGTAATCCCAGCTACTCGGGAGGCTGAGGCGGGAGAATCACTTGAACCTGGGAGGAGGAGGTCATAGTGAGCCGAGATCGCGCCACTGCACTCCAGCCTGGGCGACAGAGCAAGATTCCATCTAAAAAAAAAATTTAAGGCCAGGCGCGGTGGCTCTAGCCTGTAATTCCAGCACTTTGGGAGGCCAAGACGGGCAGATCACAAGGTCAAGAGATCGAGACCATCCTGGCTAACATGGTGAAACCCCGTCTCTACTAAAAAAAATACAAAAAACTAGCCGGGCAAGGTGGTGGGCGCCTGTAGTCCCAGCTACTTGGGAGGCTGAGGCAGGAGAATGGCATAAACCCGGGAGGTGGAGCTTGCAGTGAGCTGAGATCCGGCCACTGTGCTCCAGCCTGGGCCACGACAGAGCGAGACTCTGTCTCAAAAAAAAAAAAAAAAAAGATTTAAAACATTGGCTGGACGCAGTGGCTCACGCCAGTAATCTCTACTAAAAATACAAAACATTAACTGGGCGTGGTGGTGCGGGCAAGGTGGTGGTGCGTACCTGTAGTCCCAGCTACTCAGGAGGCTGAGGCAGGAGAATCTTTTGAACCCGGGAAATGGAGGTTGCAGTGAGCCAAGATTGCACCACCGCACGCCAGCCTGGTGACAGAGCGAGACTCCATCTCAAAAAAAAAAATTAGCCAGGCATGGTGGCACACACCCATGATGGTGTATGCTACTCAGGAGGCCAAGGTGGGAGGATAGCTTGAACCCAGGAGGCAGAGGCTGCAGTGAGCCAAGATCATGACACTGCACTCCAGCCTGGGTGACAGAGTGAGACTCCATCTCAGAAAAAAAAATGGTGGGAAAGGCCTGTTAGAGTACGAAGGGCAGACTGGGATTTGGGGTTCACAGGCCACAGCTACTTTGCAGACAGTATTTGGCTGGCACAGTGTCCTAAAACAACTTTACCCAACATTCAAAACTTGGACATAAGAACAGATTTCTTTTTTCTTTTCTTGTTTTTTTTTTTGAGGGGGAGTCTCACTGTTGCCCAAGCTGGAGTGCAGTGGTGCAATCTCAGCTCACTGCAAGGTCCACCTCCTGGGTTCAAATGATTCTCCTGCCTCAACCTCTCAAGTAGCTGGGACTACAGGCACGTGCCACTACGCCTGGTTAATTTTTGTATTTTTAGTAGGGTTTCGCCATGTTGGCCAGGTTGGTCTCGAACTCCTGACCTCAAGTGATCCACCCTCCTCGGCCTCCGAAACTGCTGGGATTATAGGCATGAGCCAACGCCCCCATAAAAACAGATTCCTAATCTCTCAAAAAATGAGAAAATCTGCCACCATTCAGTTCACATAGCTGCTTTAGCACTGTGGGGGAAGCTCAGTAGCATTTCCCCTTTTGGGCCAGGCACAGTGGCTCATGCCTGTAAATCCCAGCACTTTGGGAGGCCAAGGTGGGCGGATCCCTTGAGCCCAGGAGTTCAGGACCAGCCCGGGCAGCATGGCAAAACCCCATCTCTACAAAAAATACAAAAATTAGCCAGGCATGGTGGCGCTCACCTGTAGACCCTGCTACTTGGGAAGCTGAGGTGGGAGGATGGCTTGAGCCTGGGAGGTTGAGATTGCAAGTCAGTTGTGATCACATCACTGCACTCCAGCCTAGGTGATGGAGTAAGACCCTGTCTCAAAAGAAAGACAACAAATTTTGTCCGTTTAGATGAGACATCACGCCCCAGTTTGCTGCACTTCTACCAACAAGGGTGAAGTGTAAAAGGCCTTTTATCTACACACTTGCACCGTTTTTCCCATAGCAGAAAAACATTTCTGTACCCTACGTCCATCAAGAGGGAAAGCAAAAAAGTAAAGAGGGGACCATACATTTTTCAGAATAGGGGCAGGAGTGTTTCTTCCTGGAAAGGGACTGCTTTACACCTCTGTGTTACCTTCCTGGCCCCTGTAGGCATTTGAGTTTGCAAATTCCTATATCATATGTTGCTGCAAAGAGCCTGCACTTCATACAGGGAGGTTGAGTGAAATCTTATTTTCATTGTGGGACAAGGAGAATCTCTGGAGAGGTCTACAGCAATGATAGGCTTAGACACGACCAGAGGCCCTTTGGTACAGTAACACCAGTTCCGTTTTTTGTGTAAAATCCTTGTATATACTGAGATAAACCTGCAGCAAGTCCAGCTAGGTCTCTTAGAAACCATTCGATTCTCTAGCCTTGGAGGTCAGGGGCAAGCTCTTAGCCATGGCTTTGCAGGGACTACATGATTCAGTGGTGAAGGTTTGAGCTCACACTGGTTGGAGCCTGCTTAGCTCAGTGAGCCTTGATTGGTTAGAAAAAGGAAAAGCACATTTAATGTTACTATGTTTCGTATTTGGAAACCAAGAGGGGGAAGGTTAGAAAAATGCAGAAGCTAGTGATTCCCAAACAAGGAGGTATACATAATAGACTTTCCTGAGCAACAGGGAGCTCTGTTTGTATTAAAAGGGGTGGGAGTTTTATTTGGAGACTTCTTTGTTTTTGTTTTGGAAAAGCAAGATGGTATCTAATAGGTACCTTTCTCATGAACCCCCCGATGCAGACCCTCAAGTTTGTTCTCTCTCACAGAAGATCACAGCCAGGGACATTCCTGGGACCCCCAGAATCTGGAAGCAGCAAGTTCCAGAAGATTTTAGGCAAAAGGAAGGGCACAGAGTGCTACACTTTCCAGAACCTTCCAGAACATTCCATGTACCTTCAAGCAAAAGGGGTTGATGATTTTTCAAACCATCCAACTGGAAGCCTTTCCATGGCCACCCAGAACTGGGCCCACTCCACTCTGGTAGTGTCCATCCTCACCTGCCTGCGATCATTTTCAGGCTGAAGCTGAACATAGAGGGGTCTCACTGCCTGCCCCTCTAAAGCAGAATCAGCTCTGTGCAAGACGAGGTGTGTAGGAGGCCTTCTGAAGGACCCCATCTGGTTCCCATGGTAACACTTCTTCCTGGTCCCTCTCTTGTCCATGTCTCAACTTTCTCTGCTTCTTATCTGCCCTGGGGATGGGAGGCTCAACCTGGTAGCTGCCGCCTCCTAAAGGCTGTTCCCCAATTCATGATAGTGGAGAAAGGCTCAGACCTGCCCAACCTTTGCCCCTTTTTCCCTTTCAGTTGCAAACTCTACCCCACGTCCATCATGAAGGAGAGCCACAAAAAAAAAAAAAAAAAAAAAAAGTCCGGGCACGGTGGCTCACGCCTGTAATTCCAGCACTTTGGGAGGCCAAGGCAGGCGGATCACCTGAGGTCAGGAGTTCGAGACCAGCCTGACCAATGTGGAGAAACCCCGTCTCTACTAAAAATACAAAATTAGCCGGGCTTGGTGACACATGTCTGTAATCCCAGCTCCTTGGGAGGCTAAGGCAAGAGAATGGCTTGAATCTGGGAGGTGGAGATTGCGGTGAGCTGAGATCACTCCATTGCACTCCAGCCTGGGCAACAAGAGCAAAACTCCATCTCAAAAACAAAAACGAAAAAACAGCAGAGGCCCGTGCATTTTCAGAAAAATGGGGCAAGGGTACTTTTTCATGGGAATAGACTGCTTTGCACCCTGGAAGCTTGCACCAGGAACGGGAAGCCAGGGCAAAAGGGGCCCAGCCTGCCCCAGACTGTGCTGAGGAGAGCACGGGGGAGAGGTCTTCCAAGGCTGCTCAGTCTTCAGTCATCTCAGCAGGAACTCAGCAGTTCTGGTGTCCCTTGGCCTCCAGCAGCGGAAGTGCCAGCAGTGAAGAGAGTAGAACCAAGACCAAAGTGGGATGGAGGTTCTGAAGTGGGTACTCCCAGTGCTTGAACTGTGCCCATACTAGCGGGCCACTCTGTCTAGGCCTGAGGTTCTAAAGCCCCCACAGGCCAATCCCTCTAGCGACAGCCGACATCTCTAAAAGGCCCAGCAAGCAGTTGCAGCCCCCATGTCATCAGGGATGAGGACCATCCATCTCAAAGAGCACCCCTAACATTTTTTTTGGCGGGGGACGGAGTTTCACTTTTGTCGCCCAGGCTGGAGTGCAGTGGCGTGATCTCAACCCCCTGCAACCTCTGCCTCCCGGGTTCAAGCAATTCTCCTGCCTCAGCCTCCTGAGTAGCTGGGATTGCAAGTCCCTACCACCATGCCTGGCTAATTTTTCTATTTTTGGTAAAGATGAGTTTTCGCCATGTTGGCCAGGCTGGTCTTCAACTACTGACTTCAGGTGATCCACTCCCCTTGGTCTCCCAAAGTGCTGTGATTACAGACATGAGCCACTGCTCCTGGCCTCATCCCTAATTTAAGAGCCTCGGGCTGGGCGCGGTGGCTCACGTCTGCAATCCCAGCACTTTGGCCGAGGCGGGCGATTACAAGGTCTTGGCTTTGACCTCTGGTTCTAGGTGACCCAACTCTTTAGAGATTCAAAGGCTCAACATCACACACACACACACACACACACACTTCAAATAGATCCCTCAACTGTACCTCACTGACTGTTCTTTTCCATCCTTATTTCTCCAAAGGTGCCATTTGGGGCGGGTGGGGGGCGGGGCTCCTCTTCCAGTAAAAAACTTAAGTGAAAAGAGACCCCAACACCTCCCTCTTTCCAGATAGTTACGTCCTTATTAACATGGACCGAGACCATATTAGCTTTGTAGGCTTCACACAGCACTGTGACTGTCCCCTTTTGTTTGCAAGAGCTTCCACACCTCCCTGCCAAACTGCATCTCATTGGACTTGACCTAAGCTGACTCGGGGTATATCCCATCTCCTTGTCCCACACTCATCATCCAAACTGGCACCTAGCGTTCCCCCTGGCTGAGGACAGATGCTATCAGTCCTGCAAAACGCCCTCCATCACTCCATGGGAACCGTCATTTCGCAGGCCAGAGAAGACCAGGTACCATCCTGATTGGGCTTATGGGCAACCCGGGGAAAGAAGGTGCATACAAGAGAGGCAATTGGAGAACCAAGATGGAGCAGTGAGTGCTTCTGACCGGAAGTGCTGGGAAGTTAAGACTTAGGAAAGGCTCTCGCGGGTTGGTATCAGAGAAGGCTTCATGGAAGAGGCAGCGGCGGTGTTGGACCTGGACAGCTGGGCTTGGCATGGACAGAAAGGAGGGGAGAGCATCTCAAAAGTAGGAAGTGGAAGCACAGGAGCTGAGCTGTGGAGGCTGCGACAGCAGAGAGGAGTCTGGCAGCATCGTCATCCTCATCATCACATTTATTGACGGCCCCTAAGAGGCGGGGCTGGGGACAGAACGTACAAAGACAAGGACCTGCCCTCAAAAAGCTTCCATTCTAAGGAGACAGGGACAGAAAAATACAGAATGGTCTCTCCTGGGGATGGCCCACTCTCACCTGTGCAGGTCAGAAGCCCCTGGCCTACCTTGCCCCAGGGTCTGGAGCATGTGCGGACACGTAGTAGCCCCAGGGCCACGGTGTCCCTGTCCCCACAGCCAAGGCCTGACCACTTGGCTTCTAGGCCGTGGGCCCCAGAATTTGGGGGAAAGGTAGGCTTAGGACATGATGTAAAACACTCCTGGCAGCCTTGGCGTTGTGCGAGCCCAGTGGAGTGGTGGGGTGCGACAGGTCCCCTTGGCAAGGCCCCTGGGGGACCCAGGCATCTTCCCAGGCCCCCCGTAGGTGAGTCAAGTTCTTTCATGGGGCTGGTCCATCACCCTGGAGGCCCCGGGGCAGGGAAACAAAAAAGGCAGGGTGTCTTCAGCGCCAGAGGCATAAAGCCCTGCCCACCCACCCCCAGCCCCCTCTCTGGCCTCTTCCAGGGGGCCCTCCTCCCCAGCTCAGCCTCCAGGGCCAGGGCCTGCCTGAGGCCAGGGGGAGGGGCCTGCCCCTCCCCCCACCCAGGCAGTGGGGGAGGAGGAGGAGCCACGCATCAAGTTTGTCTAGGCCCCCCGACTGGGGGGCCACACCCTGGATCCTACCGGTGGGGGGGCTCTGGCTGCGAGGGCCGAGGGCTCAGCAGAGGGGCCGGGCCGAGGGGGCACCCGGGGGAGCCCTTCAATGGGGGTACTGGGCGGGAGTCCAAGGGGGGCAGGCTCCGGGGTACTGCTGGTGGCCCCCGGGCGGCCCCAGTGGGCAGGACAGCTGCAGCCGGGAAGGATTTGGGGGGATCAGCAGCCGAGGTGGGGCCTGGCTGGGCAGAGCGCTCCCGACGCCGCAGCAGCTCCTGCAGCTTCTCCGCCTGTGTCCGCCTCAGGTGGGCCAGGGCGCGGCCACGCTGGAAGGCAGGCAGGAAGGCCTCCAGGCTTTGCTCCCCCAGCAGCAGCTGCTCCATCTGCTCCTGGGCCGGGAGGGAAGGGAGGGCTTGGGAGGGGCACGACCACAGACTGGAGACTGGTCCTCACTCCTTCCCACCCTGAGGCCCTCCCCATGGAGATCATCCCTCAGCTGGGGGACAGGGCACCTGCTTTCTAGCCTGGGCCTGCCTCTGACCACTTGCTGAGTGAACTGCAGACAAATGTCCTCCTAACTACCTTTTTTTTTTTTTTTTTTTCTGAGACAGTCTCACTGTGGCCCAGGCCAGAGTGCAGTGGTGTGATCAAGGCTCACTGTAACCTCCGCCTCCCGGGTTCAAGCCATTCTCCTGCCTCAGCCTCCCAAGTAGCTGAGATGACAGGCATGCACCACTACGCCCGGCTAATTTTTGTTGTATTTTTAGTAGAGACGGGATTTTGCCATGTTGCTCAAGCTGGTCTTGAACTCCTGACTTTAGGTGATCCACCTACCTCAGTCTTCCAAAGTGCTGGGATTACAGGCGTGAGCCACCGCGCCCAGCCCTAACTTCAAAAATAAGGATGCCATCACCAAACCTGGGTCAGCAATGAGGCAGGAGCAGAGGCAGGGACACATGTGAAGTATACACTTAACATGTCCTTTGGGGGCCTGCCACCTTCAGCTCACTGAGCGCTGCACTCCCATCCCAGCACAAAGTCTGCCCCAGCTCCTCTGCAGCCCCAGATCCACGCTGCCCTGACCCAGTCACAGGGGAGCCCGAAAAATAATTCACAGGTAGGAAAGTGAGCCCTGCTGGCTATCCAGTACTGGCGGACAGCAATGCTAGGCTCTCCTATGGGCCAGGCATTCAGGGTGGGCTTCCCAGAGGAGGGGCTCCCCAGCCTAAGGTGTAAGAATGAGCCCGGGGGTGGTGGAGAATAGAACTCCTCTTGGCCCCCAGCCCCAGCCACCCCTCCCCTCACCTCTGCCTCCTGCTCCGCCTCTTCTAGCTCAGCCTGCAGCCAGCCCAGCGCGCAGTGGGGACTCCAACGATGCATGCTCTCCTCTGAGGGCCACAGAGGGACAGAGTGACAGGTCAGGGCCCCGAGCTTGCACTCTCCCGTTGACCCCATGTGTTTCTATATTCCCCTTTCCTCTGGTCTAGAGCCTCAGTTTCCTCATCTGTACCGTGCCCATGTGACCGCTTTGTGGCTACGGCTCCTACCAAGGTTCTGCCCCTCGTCCTAGTGCAAAAGAGACAGGGCAGGCTTTGTCCCCCACAGCACCTCAGGGGGACCCCGAGTATTGGGTCCCCTCTCTCCCACCCAACACTCCCCATTTCTTCTCACTTCCTCAACTCTATTGCCCAGGAGGCTAGGAGCAGGTCTGCTCAAGTCCCATCCATCAGAGCCTGGCACTTCCCAAGGCCAACCCACCGGATGGCCAGCTGCCCCCACCAGCCCCAGGCGGTTCTCCCAGACATGCCCTTACCCAGTCGTTGCAGCTTGTCGGCGCAGTTCTCGGCCACCTCGCGAAGCTCCTGGTATTTGATGGCCAGGGCAGCTCGGCCCATCTCCAGGCGGGGCCGCAAGGCCAGGTTCTCCTTGGCCAGTGCGTAGTTGGAGGCCAGGCAGGCCTCACGCTCCAGCTGCAGGCCCTGGAACTGCGGGCAGAGAGGAGCTAAGAGGCCCGCTCAGGGGATCTGCCCCGTCCACCCTACTGGGTGACCGTGCCTGCGGGCCAGGCCAAAGGCACCTGTCAGGCCCCAGCCTTCAGGGTGGCAAACCCAACAGGTGAAGGGACGGCGACAGGCCAGGACCAGACCTGGCTCTGCCCTGAGCTCCCTCTCTGGCCTCAGTTTCCTCTTTTACAAATCGAGTTAAAAACATCCACCTTACGGGGTTGTTGCAAGACGTAAGTGAGGAAAACTATAAAGGCCTCTACAAATGTTAGTTAATTTTTAATTTTTCAATTAATATGTCTGCCCAGGTCCCGGAGGAGTGCCCCTCCCTCCTCTGCCCCATTTTCCATGCATGGACAGCTTCCCTCTTACTCCAGGCCTTTGTCTGCTTCCTCCTCAGGTGTTTGCACCGAAAACACTGCCACCCCCCGCTCATCCTCTCCAGAGGGGTGTCTGCACCCCGTCCCCTCACAGCACCCCTCGGGTCACCCTCTCTTCCCTTCCCACCCCCTCCTCTGCCTCCAGTGGAATCCTCACACCCCAAGGAATACACACCCCCTTTTCCTCCCTGCTCCGGGCTTACAGCAGCCCCTGGCCCTGGAGAAAGCTTTTTCCTTGTCTCTAGCAGGGCCCAGCCTCCCCTCCCTGCCCCTGGAGAACGCACTCCCCTCCATCTGTCCCCTGTGGGATGCACAAGCCCCTCCTCGCCCGCCTGCTTTCAACACACACTTTCCCTTTCTGCCCCCACAGACAACCAGCCCGGGCCTATCTCCCGTGAAATATACAACTTTCTCTTACGGTGGCCTATGCAATACACACGGCAGCTTCCACCACCCCTCCCCAGCACCAGGCACAAAGCCCCCTCTTGCGCCCCCAGAATGCGTAGACCCCCCAACAGCCCCTCCAGATATCAAACAGGCCCCTAGTTCTCCCAGTGGAAGGCGCCTCCTCTTTCTGGCCCTTACAGAACGTGGGTGTGCGAGCCAGGGCCCCCCACAACACAGCTCCCCGGAACACACCTCCCCGGAGCATCCGCTGTAGGACACGCCTCGTGGCCATCCCGGGGGTGCACAGGTGCCCCCCCCGGTCCCCGGCGCCCCACCCGCCCCAGGCCAGCTCCAAGCGCCCCCTCCCCCGGGGGGTGGCTCCGCGGGGCCCACTCGTACGTGCCAGGCTCCGCGCCCACGGGCGGCCCCGTGGCCCGGCCCGCGCGGCCCTTCGCTCGGGCGGCAGGTCCCGCAGGCCGCTGCCCGTCCCCCGCGACCCCCGCCCGCGCCCCCCGCGCTACCTTCCTGCTGAGCCGCACGATCCGGTCCAGCTTGGGCTCATCCTGAAGCAGGTCCCGGAGCTGCCCGGTGCTGAGGATCCCAAAGCGCCCCGGGCTGCCGGGCTCCGGCCCCGCCCGCGCCGCCCGGGCCCGGTACATGCCGCCCGCCCGCGCCCCCAGCTCGGCTGCTGGCTCGGCCCGCTCGGCCCGCTCCGCCCCGGCTCCGCTCCGCTCCGCTCCGCTCCGGCTCCGGGATCCGCTCCGGCTCCGGTCGCACGCGCCGCTCCGCCGCCAGGGGGCGCCCCGCCCGCTCTTAAAGGAGCCGCGGCGCCGGGGCTGGGGGTGGGGCAGGGAGGGGGCGGGCCGCACCCCTCCCCGCCCCGGCCGCGCCACGCTGGGCCGCGCTTCCCGCACCCCAGGATCTCCCGGCAGCCGGATCTCCCCGCCCCTCCCGGAATCTGAGCCGCCCTACTCTGCGCCCCAGCACCTGGCCCTGGCTCACCACGCCCCCAGGCACGGACTCTCCCACCCCGGACGGATACAATTTGCAGAGCCCATGCACATTTTCCCCTCCGATGGCAACAACAATTTTCTGACTTTGGCCGGGCGCCAGGAGCTCCTGCCTTGCAGCCCTCCCCAAGCCTCAGTTTTCTCTTCTGTAAAGTGGGGTTTTTGATGGTGAGCGCTGACTGCTGGCTGGGCGCGGTGGCTCTCTCCTGTAAATCCAGCGATTTGGGAGACCGAGAAGGGAGGGTCGCTTGAGGCCAGGAGTTTGAGACCAGCCTGGCAACATAACAAGATCCCCGTCTCTATTTTTTAAAAAAAATTAAAAATTGTCAAAATAGTGAAAATAACAGTTTTAAAAAGTATTAAAATGTTTTTTAAAAGTATCCGGACATGGTGGCATGCGTCTGTAGTCCTAGCTACTCGGGAGGCAGAGGTGGGAGATTGCTTGAGCTCAGTTTTTTTTTTTTTTTTTTTTGAGACGGAGTCTCGCTCTGTCGCCCGGGCTGGAGTGCAGTGGCCGGATCTCAGCTCACTGCAAGCTCCGCCTCCCGGGTTACGCCATTCTCCTGCCTCAGCCTCCCAAGTAGCTGGGACTACAGGCGCCTGCCACCTCTCCCGGCTAGTTTTTTTTGTATTTTTTAGTAGAGACGGGGTTTCACCGTGTTAGCCAGGATGGTCTAGATTTCCTGACCTCGTGATCCGCCAGTCTCGGCCTCCCAAAGTGCTGGGATTACAGGCTTGAGCCACCGCGCCCCGCCTTGAGCTCAGTTTTGAGACCAGCCTGGGCAACACAGCAAGGCCCCATCTCTATAAAAATAAAATTAAAATGCTGAGGGATAGTGATATGGCTAGCGATGTTATAATGAATACACGTGGTAGGTCAATACCCACTATGCGTTATTTTAGAGATGCAGAAACATCACAGAGGCCGGGCACGGTAGCTCACACCTGTAATCCCAGCACTTTGGGAGTCCGAGGCGGGTGGATCATTTGAGGTCAGAAGTTTGAGACCAGCCTGACCAACAAAAATTAGCCAGGCATGGTGGTGGGCGCCTGTAATTCCAGCTACTCGGGTGGCTGAGGCAGGAGAATCGCTTGAACGTGGGAGGCGGAGGTTGCAGTGAGCTGAGATCACACCACTGCACTCCAGCCTGGGCAACCGAGTGAGACTCCATGCTCTGTCTCAAAGAAAAAAAAGAGATGACGTCCTCTCCCCAGAGTCACATTACAGGTAAATGATATAGTCCCATTTCTTCTCATTTGTACAGTGTCCACAGAGCATACGATGCTGCTCTGTGCTGAACACTGGGCTAGGCCCTGTGGGACATTGTCCCTGCCCTCAGGGAGTTCATGGATTAAGGCAGAGTCCCATTCCCACTCAGATAACTCTAGTATAAGACAAATGGCAGGTGTCACCCCATGATAGCTTTGTGATTCTCATGTGATCCCCGATATGTCTTGTACCTTGTCTTTACAAATAGGCTTAGCCATTGTCCCCATTTCAGGAAATAGACACTCAGAAATTAAGTCAGACAATGAGTGACCCAGTCTGGGCAACATAGTAAGACCTCCGTCTCTGCCAAAAAATAAAAAATAAATTAGCTGGCCGTGGTGGCTCATGCCTGTAGCCCCAGCTCCTCAGGAGGCTGAGGCTGGAAGACCACTTGAGCCCAGGAGGTTGGGGCTGCAGTAACCTGTGATTTTGCCACTGCACTCCAGCCTGGGAAACAGAGTGAGACTCGTCTCAAAAAACAAAAACGACAACTGAGCTTGTTCCACTTGAATACACTGCTACAGAAGTACAAAGGGCGATTAGGAAGGCTTACCAGAGGAGATGGCATTTGAGCTGGGTTTCAGAGGTTGAATAGGAGTTCTGAAGTTGAAGGAGAAAATAATGAAAGCAAACAGAAATCCATATGCCAAGGCATAGGGGCGGGAAGAGCTGAGCAAGGACTGTCTCCATCCAGCCATAGCACAGTGGGCAGGCATGGTGCCAATGTCTGGGAGAAACGGCGGGACAGGCTTGTTGACAGACCATAAAAGTCTACATTTTTTTTTAAACATTTCTACATTTTTATGATAACTAAAATTGGTTTTCCCCTTGAAGACTCATCTGGAATATCACCACTTCCAGGAAACCCTCTCCACCTTCCCAGGCTAGGGGGTTATTTGTTTTCCTCTGGACTCACACAGTCCCTTCACTGTTTCTTTTTAGACAGTCTCCCTCTGTCACCCAGGCTGGAGTCAGTGGTGTGATCTCAGCTCACTGTAACCTCTGCCGCCCAGGTTCAAAAATTCTCCTGTCTAAGCCTCTGAAGTAGCTGGGATCACAGGCATGCACCACCATGCCCGGGTAATTTTTTTTTTTTTTTTGAGACAGAGTCTCACTCTGTCACCCAGGCTGGAGTACAGTGGCATGATCTCAGCTCACTACAAGCTCTGCCTCCCAGGTTCACGGCATTCTCCTGCCTCAGCCTCCCGAGTAGCTGGGACTACAGGCACCTGCCACCATGCCCGGCTAATTTTTTGTATTTTTAGTAGAGACAGGGTTTCACCGTGTTAGCCAGGGTAGTCTCGATCTCCTGACCTCATGATCCACCCACCTCGGCCTCCCAAAGTGCTGGGATTACAGGCGTGAGCCACCGCACGCGGCCTTTTTGTGTGTGTTTTTAGTAGAGACGGGGTTTTCACCATGATGGCCGGATTGGTCTTGAACTGACCTCAAGTGATCCACCCACCTCGGCGTCACAAAGTGTTGGGATTACAGGTGTGAGCAACCGTGCCTGGCCCCCTTCACCATTTCTTTCAGCCCTTACCTTGCCTGTGGACTTCTCTTTGGTTCCATTATTTTCTCCTTCAATTTCAGAACTCCTATTGAACCTTTGAAGCCCAACTCAAAAGTCACGTCCTCTGGTAAGCCTTTCTGAGCTCCCCGGTTTGCTCTGCCTCCTCAGGGCCCATTGTGTTCACTAAGTGTTCAGGGGTCCGCTAGATACTCCCTCTATCCAGCCCTCCCTTGGCCCCTCCCACTTTGGGTTACAAGCCTTCTTCAACCTAAAAGGCAGTGGTCAGCTCCAATGGGAGGCTCCTACCTCAGCTTGCCCCCTCTTTCTCGGTGATCTCCCTTTGTTCAGCCTCAATACCCCACAACAATTCCCCCTGTAAACCTTCCCCATACTCCTCAGACACCCAAGCTCACTCCTGTCCCTCAGCAGATAACTCTCCTGCCAGTTCCTGTCTCCACATCTTTGCTTTTTTTTTTTTTTGAGACATTGTCTCATTGTGTTGTCCAGGCAAGAATGCAGTGGCTCATTCATAGCTCAGTGTAGCCTCGAACTCCAGGGCTCAAAGGATCCTCCCACTTCAGCCTCCCCAGTAGCTAGGACTACGGGCCTGTGCCACTGTGCCCAGCTAATTTTTTTTTTTTTTTTTTTTGGCAGCAATATGAACTTGCTATATTATCCAGGCTGGTCTTGAACTACTGGACTCAAGTGATCCTCACACCATGGTCTCCCAAAGTGCTGGGATTACAGGTATGAGCCACCACGCCTGGCTACATGTTCTTTGTCTCTGTCCAGAGCCCTTCCTTCCCTACTGCCTCCAGGAAGGACAACCTGTCTTCATACCAAAGCCAACCCAGGTACCCTTGCTGTGGGTCTCACTTTCACCTGTCTCCTTCACTCCTTTAAGATGCCTTGGAAGGCCGGGCGCGGTGGCTCAAGCCTGTAATCCCAGCACTTTGGGAGGCCAAGACGGGCGGATCACGAGGTCACAAGATCGAGACCATCCTGGCTAACACGGTGAAACCTCGTCTCTACTAAAAAAATACAAAAAATTAGCCGGGCGTGGGGGCGGGCGCCTGTAGTCCCAGCTACTCGGGAGGCTGAGGCAGGAGAATGGCGTAAACCCAGGAGGCGGAGCTTGTAGTGAGCAGAGATCCGGCCGCTGCACTCCAGCCTGGGCGAAAGAGCAAGATTCCGTCTAAAAAAAAAAAAAAAAAAGATGCCTTGGGAGGGGCACCGTGGCTCACGCCGATAATTTTAGCACTTTGAGAGGCCAAAGGGAGGCGAGACCAGCCTGGCCAACATGGTGAAACACTGTCTCTACTAAAACTACAAAAATTAGCTGGGCGTGGTGGCTTCCACCTGTAGTCCCAGCTACTCGGGAGGCTGAGGCAGGAGAATTGTTTGAACTCAGCAGGTGGAGGCTGCAGTGAGCCAAGATTGTGCCACCACATTTCAGCCTGGATGACAGAGCAAGAGTCCATCTTCAAAAAAAAAAAAAAAAATTCCTTGTTCCACTACACTAGTAATGAATGCCTGTCTGTCTGTCTCTCTCTCTCTGTCTCTTTTACCAGTAATTTCTGCCTTTAGACTTCCCTTTCTCTCCCCACCCAACATTTTGAAAGTACCCTCTACACCCTGCACTTCCTCTGTCCATTTTTTTCACCACTCCCCCTTGTTCTGTGACTCAGTCTAATTTCACTCCCTCCCACCATTTCAAGTGCATCCCTCTAGCCAAGGTTACCAACCACCTTCTTACTGCTAGGGGCCTGCTTTTTCACGTTCAATACCATGGGCCACCCTTCTCTTTTTGATCACATAGAATTCAGAGCTCAGACATTTCATAGCTGTTAGGTTGGCACAAATTAAAAAGTCCAGTAACATCAAGTGTTGGTGACGAAAGGGAGAACCAGGAACTCTTATGTAATGTTAGTAGAAGACAGAATCAGTTCAGTTTGGAGAACACTTTAACCAACTGGGTAATTCAAAGATGCTCATGTCACACCTACTCATTTGTTTCCCTCTGTGGTAGATCCAATAATTCCCCCTTGTCCCAAAAGACATCCCCATGGTAACCCTGGAACCTGTAAATATGTTACCTTACATGGCAACAGGGACTCTACAAATGCAGTTGAGTTAAGAATCTTGGCCAGGCATGGTGTCTCACATCTATAATCCCAGCACTTTGGGAGTCTGAAGCGGGCAGATCACCTGAGGTTGGGAGTTTGAGACCAGCCTGACCAACATGGAGAAACCTCATCTCTACTAAAAATACAAAATTACCCAGGCGTGGTGGTGCATGCCTGTAATCCCAGCTACTTGGGAGGCTGAGGCAGGAGGCTCACTTGAACCTGGGAGGCAGAGGTTGCAGCGAGCCAAGATCACGCCATTGCACTCCAACTTGGGCAACAAAAGTGAAACTCCATCTCAAGAAAAAAAAAAGGGGGGGAGAAGAAAAGAAAAAAAGAATTTTGAGATGGTTGGGAGGCTGAGGCAAGAGAATTGCTTGAACCTGGGAGGCAGAGCTTCAGTGAGCCGAGATGGCACCACTCACTCCAGCCTGGGTGACAGAGCAAGTCTCCATCTCTAAAATTAAAAAAAAAAAAAGAAAATGACGGTCGCGGTGGCTCACGCCTGTAATCCCAGCACTTTGGGAGGCCAAGGCAGGCAGATCACAAGGTCAGGAGATCAAGACCATCCTGGCTAACATGGTGAAACCCCATCTCTACTAAAAATACAAAAAATAAGTAGTTGGGCATGGTGGCAGGCGCCTGTAGTCCCAGCTACTCAGGAGGCTCAGGCAGGAGAATGGCATGAACCCAGGAGGCGGAGCTTGCAGTGAGCCGAGATCGCGCCACTGCACTCCAGCTTGGGTGACAGAGCAAGACTCCATCTCAAAAAAAAAAAAAAAAAAGAATCTTGAGGTGGGCCAGGCTTGGTGGCTCATGCGTGTAATCCCAGCACTTTGGGAGGCTAAGGCAGAAGGATCACTTGACCCCAAGAGTTCAAGACCAGCCTGGACAACATAGTGAGACTCCCATCTCTACAAACAAAATTTTTTTTTAAGTAGCCAGGTGTGGTGGTGCATGCCTATAGTCCCAGCTACTCAGGAGGCTGAGGCAGAAGGATCACTTGGTTTCAGGAGGTAAATGCTACCGTGAGCTATGACAGTGCCACTGCACTCCAGCCTGGGCAACAGAGCAAGACCCTGACTCAAAAAAAAAAAAAAGATTCTTGAGATGCAGTGAGCATCCTAGATCACTAAGTTGGACCCAGTGTAATCACAAGGGTTCTTATAAGAGGGAGGAAGGAAGGTCAGAATCCGAGAAGGAAATCTGATAGTGGAAGCAGAGGGTCAGAGTCAGAGAGAAACTGGAAGACACTACCTTGGTGGCTTTGAAGATGAAGGAAGAAGCCATAAGCCAAGGAATGCAGGCAACCACTGGAAGCAGCAAAAGGCAAGGGAATGGACTCGGCCCCTGGGGACTCCAGGAGGACACCTTGATTTTAGTCCAGTAAAGCCCATTTGGGGCAGGGCATGGTGGTTCACGTCTGTAATCCCAGCACTTTGGGAGGCGGAGGTGGGCAGATCACTTGAGGTTAGGAGTTCGAGACCAGCCTGGCCAACATGGTGAGACCCCCATCTCTACTAAAAATACAAAAATTAGCTAGGTGTGGTGGCGCCCACCCATAATCCCAGCTACTCAAAAGGCTGAGGCACAAGAATGGCTTGAATCCGGGAGGTGGAGGTTGCAGTGAGCCGAGATTGCGCCACTGTACTCCAGCCTGGGCGACAGAGCGAGACTCTATCTCAAAAGGAACAAAAAACCATTTTGGGCTCCTGACACCCAGAACTATAAGCTGACACATTTGAATTGTCTAAAGCCACTGATTTTGTGTTAATTTGTTACAGTGGCTATAGGAAATTAATATGAACTTCCACAAAATTTTTCCCTCTTGGACTAGGCGGCAGGGACAGGAAGAATTATTATTATTATTATTATTATTATTATTATTATTATTATTATTATTATTTGTCTTTTATTTTTGAGACAGAGTTTTGCTCTGTCGCCCAGGCTGAGCATGTGGTGGCACGATCTTGGCTCATTACAACCTCCACCTCCTGGGTTCAAGCGATTCTCGTGCCTCAGCCTTCTGAGTAGCTGGGATTACAGGCGTGTGCCACCACGTCCAGCTAATTTTTGTATTTTTAGTAGAGACAGGGTTTCCCCATGTTGGCCAGGCTGGTCTCCAACTCCTGACCTCAGGGGATCCGCTCACCTCAGCCTCCCACAGTGCTGGGATTACAGGCGTGAGCCAGCGCGCCCTGCCTGTATTATTTGTAGTAACCACAAAACCTGGAAACAATCCAAATGTCCAACCATAGGAGAATGGCAAAGATGCCAGCATGTCTTCATACAGGGGAGTACTTCATACTACACAGCAAAAAAATGAGAAAATACATCCACGCATGTGAATTTGAATGACTCTCAAACAACACTGAGTGAAAAAGGGAAGCAGCAGAAAAATATATTCATTGTGCTACTGTTTATATAAAGCTTAGGAACAGGCAAAATTGGCCAGGCGTGGTGGCTCATGCCTGTAATCCCAATACTTTGGGAGGCCGAGATGGGCGGATCACGAGGTCAAGAGTTCAAGACCAGCCTGACAAACAAGGTGAAAACTCGTTTCTACTAAAAATACAAAACATTAGCCAGGTGTGGTGGCACGCGCCCGTCGTCCTAGCTACTTGGGAGGCTGAGGCAGGAGAATTGCTTGAACCCAGGAGGCGGAGGTTGCAGTGAGCCGAGATTGCGCCACTGCACTCCAGCCTGAGTGAGAGTGTCAGACTCCATCTAAGACAGAAAGAGAGAGAGAGGGAAGGAGAGAGAGAGAGACAGAAAGAGAGAGAGAGAGAGAGATGAAGGAAGGAAGGAAAGAGAGAGGGAGGGAGGGAGAGAGAGGGAGAAAGAAAGAGAAAGAAAGAAAGAGAGAAAGAAAGAGAGAGACGGGAGGGAGGGAGGAAGGAAAGAAGGAAGGAAGGGAAAGAAAGAGAGAAAGAAAGAAAGAGAAAGAAAGAAAAGAAAAAAGAAAAGAAAGAGAAAGGAAGAAAGAAGGAGAAAGCAAGCAAGCCAAACTGCCCGGTCTACTGGTTCACACCTGTAATCTCAACGCCTGAGAGGCTGAGGCAGGAGGATTGCTTGAGCCAGAGACATCGAGGGTGCAGTGAGCTGTGATCCCGCCACTGCACTCCAGCCTGGGTGACCGAGTGAAACCCTGTCTAGAAAAGAAAAGAAACAGGCAAAACTATATTTTATGTTGCTTGGAGGTACATACAGAGTGAAACTTTGGAAACAATAAACATGAAATTCAGAAGTGTAGCTGTCTGACAGAAGGGCTTTGGAGTTGGCAGAGAGACTCTGGGAACTTTAATGACATTGATGGTTTGATTTTTTTCCTCTTAGAGACAGGGTCTCACTGTGTTGGCCAGGCTGGTCTCGAACTCCTGGGCTCAAGCGATCCTCCCCTCTCAGCCTCCCAAAGTGCTAGGATTACAGGCATGAGCCATTGGTGCCCTGTTGGCACAATCAATCCTAGAACATTCTCATCTCCCCCAAAAGAAACCTCACACCTGTAATCTCAGCACTTTGGGAGGCCAAGACGAATGGATCACCTGAGGTCAGGAGCTCGAGACCAGCCTGGCCAACATGGTAAAACCCCATCTCTACTAAAAATGCAAAAATTAGCCAGGCATTGGCTGGGCACAGTGGCTCATGCCTGTAATCCCAACATTTTGGGAGGCCGAGGCAGGCGGATCATAAGGTCAGGAGATCGAGACCATACTGGCTAACACGGTGAAACCCTGTCTCTACTAAAAATACAAAAAAAAAATTAGCCGGGCGTGGCGGCTTGCGCCTGTAGTCCCAGCTGCTGGGGAGGCTGAGGCAGGAGAATGGCGTAAACCCGGGAGGCGGAGCTTGTAGTGAGCCGAGATCACACCACTGCACTCCAGCCTGGGTGACAGAGCAAGACTCAGTCTCAAAAAAAAAAAAAAAAATTAGCCAGGCCTGGTGGTGGGCGCGTGTAATCCCAGCAACTCGTGAAGCTGAGGCAGGAGAATCGCTTGAACCCGGGAGGTGGAGGTTGCAGTGAGCTGAGGTCTTAACAGTGACTCTGCATTTGCCTCCAAGCCTGCTCCACCTAGCCCTGGCACCCACAAATCTACTTTCTTTCTCTATAGATTGGCCTATCCTGCACATTTCCTATAAATGGAATCATATATGGTCTTTTGTGACTGGCTTTTTTTTTTTTTTCTTTTTTTTTGAGACAGAGACTTGCTCTTGTAGCCTAGGCTGGAGTACAATGGCACAATCTTGGCTCACTGCAACCTCTACCTCCCGGGTTCAAACAATTCTCCTGCCTCAGCCTCCCTGGGATTACAGGCACCCGCCACTATATCCGGCTACTTTTTGTATTTTCAGTAGAGACGGGGTTTCTCCATGTTGGCCAGGCTGGTCTCGAACTCCTGACCCCATGATTCTCCAGCCTCGGCCCCCCAAAGTGCTGGGATTACAGGTGTGAGCCACGGCGCCCTGCCAGTCACTGGCTGCTTTTATTCAGCATAATGTTTTCAAGATTCATTCACATTGCAGCATTATCAGTACCTAATTCCTTTTGATTTTTTTTATTGTGGTAAAATATATGTAACATAAAATGTATCATTTAAACCACTTAAATGAACAGCACAGTAGCATTAAGTATATTCACATTGTTGTGCAACCGTCACCATCATCCACTTCCAGAATTTTCCTCACCTTCCCAAACTGAAACTCCATTCCCATGAAACGCTCACTCCTCATTCCTCTTCCCCACAGCCCCTGGCATGCACCATTCTACTTTCTGTCTCTAAGAATTTCATTACTCCAGGTACTGCATATAAATGGACTCATATAGTATTTTTTCTTTTGTGACTGGATTATTTCATTCAGTATAATGTTTTCTCTTTTGAGATGGAGTCTCGCTCTGTCGTCCAGACTGGAGTCCAGCAGCACGATCACAGCTCACTGCAGCTTCAAACTCCTGGGCTCAAGCAATCCTCCTGCCTCAGCTTCCCAAGTCACTGGGACCACAGACATGCTACCATGCCTGACTAATTTTTTTTCTTTTTTTTTTTGAGATGGAGTCTTGCTCTGTCACCCAGGCTGGAATGCAGTGGTGTGATCTTGGCTTGCTGTAACCTCTTCCTCCCGGGTTCAAGCGATTCTCCTGCCTCAGCCTTCCGAGTAGCTGGGATAACAGCCGGGTGCCACCAACCTGGCCAAGTTTGTTTTTTTTTTTTTGTATTTTTAGTAGAAACAGGGTTTTACCAGTTGGCCAGGCTGGTCTCGACCTCCTGACCATGTGATTCCTCCCTCCTCGGCCTCCCAAAGTGCTGGGGTTACAGGCATGAACCATCGTGTCCGGCCCCTGGCTAATTTTTTATTTTATTTTATTTTATTTATTTATTTTGAGACAGTATTGTTTTGTCGCCCAGGCTGGAGTACAGTGGCGTGATCTCGGCTCACTGCAACCTCCTCCTCCCTGGTTCAAGCGATTCTCCTGCCTCAGCCTCCCGAGTAGCTGGGATTACAGGCGGGCACCACCACGCCTGGCTAATTTTTGTATTTTTAGTAGAGATGGGGTTTCAAGATGTTGGTCAGGCTGGTCTCGAACTCCTGACCTCAGGTGATCCTCCTGCCTTAGCCTCCCAAAGTGCTGGGATTACAGGCCTAAACCATTGCACCTGGCCAACTTCATTCCTTTATAAGGCTAAATAATATTTTGTGTATGTCTGTTGTGCTTTTTATGGCTGAATAATATTCTATTATAATGAATGTACCATAAGTTGTTTACCCACTCATCAGTTGGTGAACATTGGGGTTTTTCCACTTTGGGGCTATTATGCATAATGCTATGAACATTCGCACATAAATCATTGTGTGACATATGTTTTCGTTTCTCTTGGGTATATACTGAGGAGTGAATATATGATAACTCTATGTTTAGCTTTTTGAGGAAAGGCCAGACTGCTTTCCAAAGCAGCTGTACCACTTTACATTTACACTAGCAATGCACAAGGGTTCCAATTTATTTTATTTTATTTTATTTTATTTTATTTTATTTTATTTTATTTTATTTTATTTTATTTTTGAGACAGGGTCTCTCTCCGTCCTCCAGGCTGGGGTGTAGTGGTGTGATTATGGCTCACTGCAGCCTCAACCTTCTGGGCTCAAGTAATCCTCCCGCCTTAGCCTTCTGAGTAGCTGGGACTACAGGTGTGCACCACCATGACTGACTAATTTTTTACTTTTTTTTTTTTTTGTAGAAATGGGGTCTCACTATGTTGCCCAGGCTAGTCTCAAACTCCTGGCCTCAAGTGATCCTCCCACATCAGCCTCCCAAAGGGCTGGGATTACAGGTTGAACCACCATACCCAGCCAAGGGTTCCAATTTCTTTGCCAACACTTGCTTCCTGTCGTTTTTAATTATAGCCACCCTAGTGGGTGTGAAGTGGCATCTCATAATTTGATTTGTGTTTCTCTGATGACTAATGGTATCGAGCATCTTTTCTTGTACAGTACTTATTGGCCGTTTGTAGATCTTCTCTGTAAAAATGTGTATTAAGACTCTGCCTCGGCTGGGCACGGTGGCTCACGCCTGTAATCACAGCACTTTGGGAGGCTGAGGCGGGCGGATCACAAGGCCAGGAGATCGAGACCATCCTGGCTAACACGGTGAAACCCTGTC
>NC_045441.1:12873465-12874676 GCF_002776525.5 Piliocolobus tephrosceles | reverse complement strand
TCTGTTTTTATTTTTCCTTTTTCAACTTTTTTTTTTTTTTTTTGAGACTGAGCCTTGCTCTGTCACCCAGGCTGGAATGCAGTGGCGTGATCTCGGCTCACTGCAACCTCTGCCTCCCCGGTTCAAGCAATTCTCATGCCTCAGCCTCCAGAGTAGCTGGGACTACAGGTGCACACTGCCACACCCAGCTAATTGTTTTTTTTTTTTTTTTTTTTGAGATGGAGTCTCGCTTTGTTGCCCAGGCTGGAGTGCAGTGGCGCCATCTCGGCTCACTGCAAGCTCCGCCTCCCGAGTTCATGCCATTCTCCGACCTCAGCCTCCAGAGTAGCTGGGACTATAGGCGCCTGCCACCACACCAGTTAATTTTTTGTATTTTTAGTAGATACAGGGTCTCACCGTGTTAGCCAGGATGGTCTCAATCTCCTGACCTCGTCATCCGCCCACCTTGGCCTCCCAAAGTGCTGGGATTACAGGTGTGAGCTACCGCGCCTGGCCAAATTTTTTTTTTTTTTTTTTTTTTTTTTTTTGGTATTTTTAGTAGAGATGGGGTTTCACCATGTTTGTCAGGCTGGTCTCAAACTCCTGACCTCAAGTGATCCACCCACCCAAAAGTGGTGGGATTACAGATATGAGCCACCACACCTGGCCTCAACTTTTCTTTTAGAATCAGAAGGTACATGTGCAGATTTGTTACAAGGTATATTGCATGGTGCTGAGGTTTGAAGTATGACTGAACTCAGGTACTGAGCACAGTGTCCAACAGGTAGTTTTTCTGCCCTTGTCTCCCTCTCTCTCCTCTCTATAGTCCCCAGTGTCTACTGTTACCATCTGATATGTTTTGGCTGTGTCCCCACCCAAATCTCATCTTGAATTACCACCTGTTGTGGGAGGGACCTAGTGGGAGGTAATTGAATCATGGGGGCAGGTCTTTCTTTTCTTTTTTTTTTTTTTTTGAGACGGAGTCTCCCTCTGTCGCCCAGGCTGGAGTGCAGTGGCCGGATCTCAGCTCACTGCAAGCTCCACCTCCCGGGTTTACGCCATTCTCCTGCCTCAGCTTCCCGAGTAGCTGGGACTACAGGCGCCCGCCACTGCGACCGGCTAGTTTTTTTGTATTTTTTTTTTTTTTTTTTTGAGGCGGATTCTTGCTCTGTCGCCCAGGCTGGAGTGCAGTGGCCGGATCTCAGCTCACTGCAAGCTCCGCCTCCCGGGTT
>NC_045441.1:12866537-12873455 GCF_002776525.5 Piliocolobus tephrosceles | reverse complement strand
GGCCTCCCAAAGTGCTGGGATTACAGGCTTGAGCCACCGTGCCCGGCCCGGGGGCAGGTCTTTCTCCTGCTGTTTTTGTGATAGTGAATAAGTCCCAGGAGATCCAACGGTTTTAAAAATAGCAGTTTCCCTGAAAAGCTCTCTTTGCCTGCTGCCCTCCACGTAAGACGTGACTTGCTCCTCCTTGCCTCCCGCCATGATTGTGAGGCCTCCCTAGCTATGTGGAACTGTAAATCCATTAAACCCTTTTTCCTGTGTAAATTACCCAGTCTTGGGTATGTCTTTATCAGCAGTGTGAAAATGGACTAATATGCCATCTTTGTGTTCATATATACCCACTGTTTAGCTCCCACTTACAAGTGAGAACATGCAGTATTTTATTTTCTATTTCTGTGTTAGTTTGCTTAGGATAATGGCCTCCAACTGCATTCATGTTGCTGCAAAGGACATGATTTTTCTTCCTTTTTATGGCTGTGTAGTATTCTATGGTGTATCCATACCACATTTTCTTTATCCAAAGCACCATTGATGGGCACCTGGGTTCATTACATGTTTTTGTTATTGTGAATAGCATTGCAGTGATCATACAATTTGCCCATGTTTTCACTGGGCTATCTTTATATCATAAGAGTTCTTTATATATCTGGGAAACTAGTCCTTTATCAGATATATGATCTGCAATTTTGTTTCCCTCTGTAGGTTGTCTTTATTCTCTTCATGATGTCTTTTGAAGCACAAAAGTTTTTTTATTCTATTTTGGTGAAGTCTTTTTTTTTGAAATGGAGTCTCGCACTGTTGCCCAGGCTGGAGTGCAGTGGCACAATCTCAGCTCACTGCAAGCTCCGCCTCTGGGTTCACACCATTCTTCTGCCTCAGCCTCCCAAGTAGCTGGTACTACAAGTGCCCACCACCACGCCTGGCTAATTTTTTAAATTTTTTTAGTAGAGACTGGGTTTCACCATGTTAGCCAGGATGGTCTTGATCTCCTGACCTCGTGATCCACCTGCCTCGGCCTCCCAAAGTGCTGGGATTACAGGCGTGAGCCACCATGCCCGGCCAGGGAAGTCCATTGTATCTATTTTTCTTCTCTTGCTTGTGCTTTAGTGTCCTATCTAAAAAACCATTTTCTCAATCAAGGTCACAAAGATTTACTTTTTTTTTTTTTCTTTGAGGCAGAGTCTTGCTCTGTCACCCAGGCTGGAGTGTAGTGGTGTGATCATGGCTCACTGCAACCTTCACCTCCCAGGTTCGAGTGATTCTCCTGCCTCAGCCTCCTGAGTAGCTGGGATTACAAGTGCCTGCCACCATGCCTGACTAATTTTTGTATTTTTAGTAGAGACAGGGCCAGGCTGGTCTTGAACTGATCTCAGGTGATCCACCCACCTCAGCCTCAAAAATGCTGGGATTACAGGTATAAACCACTGCACCTGGCCCACAAAGATTCACTTTTTTTTTTTTTTTTTTTTTTTTTTGAGACAGAGTCTCGCTCTGTCACCCAGGCTGGAGTGCAGTGGTGGGATCTTGACTCACTACAACCTCCTCCTCCAGGGTTCAAGCGATCCTCATGCCTCACCCTCCCAAGTTGCTGAAACCACAGGTGTGCGCCACCATGCCTGACTAATTTTTTTTGTATTTTTAGTAGAGATGGGGTCTTTTTATGTTGCCCAGGCTGCTCTCAAACTGCTGACCTCAAGTGAGGGAGGCTTGCCTTGGCCTCCCAAAGTGCTGGGATTACAATAATTTCTAATCTGTTTTGTATCATTACAGGTTACCCTACATTTTCTTGAATTTTATGTAAATTCTACATATAAATTCTACATATAAAGAATAGTATATTCTTTCTGGGGGGCTTTTAAACTCAGAATTATTATTATTATTATTATTAATTTCAAGACAGGGTCTCACTCTGTCACCAAGGCAGGAATGCAGTGGCACGATCACGACTCACTGCAGCCTCGACCTCCTGGGCTCAAGCAATCCTCCCGACTAAGCCTTCCAAGTAGCTGGGACTACCGCCATGCACCACCATGCCTGGCTACTTTATTTATTTTTATTTTTTATAGAGGTATAATCCCACTACGTTGCCCAGGCTGGTCTTGAACTGCTCGGTTCAAGCTATCCTCCCATAACAGCCTACCAAAGTGCCGGGATTACAGGTGTGAGCCCCTGTGGTTGGCCCATTCCCCAATCATATGCTGCATTTCCACACCTCTTCTGCCTTAGCTCAAGACATAGCTTCACCTAGAACACTCTTCCTCCCAGTTGGGCGGGAGAGAACCAGGAGTTTGAGACCAGCCAACATGGTGAAACTCTGTCTCTACTAAAAATACTGAAATTAGCTGGGTGGTGGTACACGCCTGTAATCCCAGCTACTCAGGAGGCGGAGGCAGGAGAATCCCTTGAAGCTGGGAGGTGGAGATTGCAGTGAGCCGAGATTGCGCCACCGTACTCCAGCCTGGGTGACAGAGCAATACTCCATCTCAAAAAAAAGAAGAAAGGAATGCTATTTCTCCCAATGTCTGATCCTAAAGCTGAAGGTTGTTGAAGAACTGACTCATCCTTCTCATCCTAGCCTCTACTTCCCCTCGTGTACAGACCAAATCAGTCCTTCTTTGGTGGCACACTCCCTCACAGCTGATGCCAGCCTGCCCTGTACTGGAATTCTTAGGGACTAACCTGTCCCCACTGTTAGACCAGAGGTCCTCTGAGGGCAAGGACAGCATTTATGTCATTTCTTCAGTTCCAGCTTCCAGCTCAGGATCTTCACACGGCAGGTACAGAGAACCAGGATACCCGGGCTCAAATTCCAGCTCCGTCACTTACCGCCGGTAGGAACCTCAGACAAATGACCCAACCTCTCTGTGCCTCTGTCTCTTCACCTGTAAAATGGGGGGAACACATTCACTTCATCTGGTTGTGGAAGGGATTAAATGATTAACCCACATAAATGGCTTAGTAGGTGTGGGCAGGACCCTGGCAAGTAGTAAGTGTTTAGTAAACGTTAGTTGGAAACGATGCTGGGGGGCTGGGCGCGGTGGCTCACGCCTGTAATCCCAGCACTTTGGGAGGCCGAGGTGGGCAGATCACGAGGTCAGGAGATCGAGATCATCCTGGCTAACACGCTGAAACCCCATCTCTACTAAAAATATAAAAAATTAGCTGGCCATGGTGGCAGTGTCTGTAGTCCCAGCTACTTAGGAGGCTGAGGCAGGAGAATCGCTTGAACCCAGGAGGGAGAGCTTGCAGTGAGCTGAGATGGCGCCACTGCACTCCAGCCTGGGCAACAGAGCAAGACTCTGTCAAGAAGAAGAAGAAGGAGAAGGAGAAGGAGAAGGAGGAGGAGAAGGAGGAGGAGGAAGAGGAAGGAGGAAGAGGAAGGAGGAAGAAGAAGGAGGAAGAAGGAGAAGGAGAAGGAGAAGAAGGAGAAGAAGGAGGAGGAGGAGGAGGAGGAGGAGGAGGAGGAAGAAGAAGAAGAAGAAGAAGAAGAAGAAGAAGAAGAAGAAGAAGAAGAAGAAGAAGAAGAAGAAGAAGAAGAAGAAGAAGAAGGGATACAGAGGTCAGGCGCGGTGGCTCATGCCTGTAATCCCAACACTTTGGGAGGCCGAGGCACACGGATCACCTGAGGTCAGGAGTTCAAGACCAGCTTGGTCAACGTGGAGAAACCCCGTCTCTATTAAAAATACAAAAGTTAGCCAGGCGTGGTGGTGGGTGCCTGTAATCCCAGCTACTTGGGAGGCTGAGGCAGGAGAATCGCTTAAACCCGGGGCGCAGAGGTTGCAGTGAGCCAAGATCACTGTACTCCAACCTGGGCGACAAGAGCAAAACTCTGTCTCAAAAAAAAAAAAAAAAGAAGAAGAAAAAGATAAAAGTGATAGTAACTTGTTGGGTTGAAGAGGGACTCTACCCTAGGTATAGAGACTCTTCATATGAAGGGGGTGATACTTTATATTGATCTTCACAGCCAGGCACAGTGGCTCACACCTGTAATCCCAGCACTTTGGGAGGCCAAGGCAGGAGGGTTGCTTGAATCCAGGAGTTCAAGGCCAGCCTGGGCAACATGGTGAGACCCTGTCTCTACAACAAACAAAAATTAGCTGGGTATGTTGGAGCCTGCTAGTGATCCAGCTACTCAAGAGGCTAAAGCAGAACGATCACTTTAGCCCGGGAGTTCAAGGTTGCAGTAAGCCATGATGGACCCACTGTGCTCTAGCCGGGGCTAAGAAGTGAAACTCTCTCTTTCAAAAAAGAAAGAGGAGACCCTCCATGCCTCTCCGCCTCCATTAAGGGGAGGGAGCACTCCACCAGAGGCCCCCTAATCCACCTCCCTTCCTTTCCAGCATCAAAGTAACCATAAAAATCTTCCTCCTTCAGAAAGCCCTCTAGGATTGCACTGCCTCTAGGAACTTCTTCCTTCTGCCTCTTCTCTTTGATGCCCTGTGACCACAGCTGAGTCCTGCACCCTCCTTCCCATCTTCTCCCTGCTCTCCTCTTCCTCTGCAAGGGATACAAATACCTCTGGACCACTTTCAGGTAGACCTGAAAGGTCCAGGGTGTAGCTGGAGCAAAGAGTGTTCATGAGAGAAAACACATTTTTTATTTTTATTTTTTAGAGATAGGGTCTCACTATATTGTTGTCTAGGCTGGTCTCGAACTCCTGGCCTGAAGCGATCCTCCCACCTCAGCATCACAAAGCGCTGGGGTTAGAGGCATGAACCACCATGCCCAGTTGGAGAACATCTTACTCATACCTCCTTGTCTCTCTTGTTTTACATATGGGTAGGGTCAACCCAGGATGCCCAGTTAAATGCCCATATGTTTTACATATGGGTAGGGTCAACCCAGGATGCCCAGGATGCCCAGTTAAATGAGAGAGAGAGGGGAGGAGGAGGGGGAGAATGAGAAAGAATGGGGCCAGTGAGTTTTAGATAAGCATCATGAATAATCTCTTAGTATAAGTGTGCCACAAATATGGCATGAGACATACTTATACTAAAAAAAGCCATTGTGTATCTGAAATTCAAATTTAATGGGGCATCCTGGATTTGTATTTGCTAAATCCATCAACCCTATGTATGGGTAAACTGAGGCCCTGGGAGATGGAGTATCAGTATTATGTTCAGTTGCAGAGCCAGTCAGTGTGGTGGTGGCTCAAGCCCCACTCCCCTTACACACACACACACACGCTGACTCTGGGTCCTGGCGCTGGCCGCGAACAGGTGTCTGTCCAACGTAGCAGACTGAAGTCCACTAGTAGGAGACCACGTGACATGAGACTCATGCAAGACAGGAAACAGTGGGCAGAGAAGGCCAAACTGGCCCACCAGGACGTGTGAGGCGGGTGGAAGAAGCAGGAGGTGTCTTCATCTGCTTCCTTCTCAAGATGCATCACCCACCACCACCACCGCCCACCCCCAAGCAGAATGAATTCCAAATGGTGTGTGGGGCCGGGCGCAGTGGCTCACGCCTGTAATCCCAACACTTTGGGAGGCTGAGGCAGGCAGATCACTTGAGGCCAGGAGTTCGAGACCAGCCTGGCCAACATGGCAAAACCCCATCTTTACTAAAAGTACAAAAAAATTGGCTGGGCGTGGTGGCGCGCACCTGTAGTCTCAACTACTTGGGAGGCTAAGGCAGGAGAATCTCTTGAACCCAGGAGGTGGAGGTTGCAGTGAGACGAGATCGCACCATTGCACTCCAGCCTGGGTAACAGAGCAGGACTTTGTCTCAAAACAAACAAATAAATGGTCTGTGGGCAGAATCTGATGGACTCAGGGTCTCTTCTGGGCTCAGCCTCATCCTCCGGCATGTCCCTGGCTTTCCCCCTGCCCTCCACCTCCTGCCATCACCAGGGGACTCTGGGGGGCATTATTAGCAGGATCTCGTCTGCCTCTGCTGCCCCCTGCTAGCTGTAGAAGGAAGGAAGCCCATGGGGCCAGGAGGAAGCGGTGTCATTGCTGGGTAGCAAGGCTGTGAAAGCCCTTTCTTTCCATCCCACACTGCCTGCTTCTGGCCAAGCGGTGGCCAGGGGCATCCTTCCTTCCACCCCACACAGCCCCTTGAAGCTGGCAGGCAAACTGAGGTCCTGAATGCCCCCTTCCCAGATGGCGCCTACTCCACAGGACCTCTGAGGACTTGGAGGCCACCATTCTGGACTTCGAATCTGATACCACTGCTGGCCTATCCCGCTCTCTCGCTGGGCTGCTACGCTGAGGGTGTTTAAGGATGTTTGTGGAGTAAATGGAAGAGTCCAAGCCAGGCGCGGTGGCTTGCACCTGTAATCCCAGCACTTTGGGAGGTTGAGGTGGGAGGATCGCTTAAGATCAGGAGATAGGGACCAACCTGGGCAGCATAGTGAGAACCCGTTGCTTAAAAAAAAAAAAAGAGTTGAGAGGACACAGCATTAAGAGTAAGAGAGGCGAAGTCAGTGGGCTCTGGGAGGCAGGAAGGGCCTCAGGGAGGGATGAGGAATGGGGGCTCGGGGAGGGGAATGGGGTTTAGGGAGGGGACGTGATGTCAAGGGCAGGGAGGGCGGGGGCTTGAGGGGGGACTCAGAGGGAGCCTGGGATGATGCTGGTCAAAGAGGGAATGAATGGGACTCAGTGAGCCAGAGAGAGAGAGAGACAGAGACAGAGGGAAAGACAGAGACGGAAAGAGAGGAGAGGGAGAGGGAGAGGGAGGGAGGGAAAGGAGGGGGAGAGACAGAGAGGAGGAAAGAGAGAAGAGAGAGGGAGAGAGAAGGGGGAGAGAGAGAGACAGTGAGAGAGGGAAAGACAAGGGAGGAGAACGAGAGAGAAAGAGGAGAGGGAGAGAGAGAAAGAGAGAAAATGAGAGAGAGGAAAGAGGGAGAGAGGAGAGAGAGAAAAAGGGGGGGAGAGAGAAAGGGGGGGAGAGAAAGAGGAGGGGGTAGAGACAGTCAGT
>NC_045441.1:12862732-12866437 GCF_002776525.5 Piliocolobus tephrosceles | reverse complement strand
GGCGGGAGAGAGAGGAGAGGGGGGAGAGAGGAGGGGGGGGAGAGGGGGGAGAGAGAAGACAGAGGGAGAGAGAGAGGGGGGAGGAGGGGGGGAGAATGAGAAAGAAAGAGGGGGGAGTGAAAAAGAAGGGGGATAGAGAGAGAGAGACAAAGTGAGAGAGACAGAGTGAAAGACAGAGACAGAGGAGAGAGGGGGAAATAGAGGAAGAGGGAGAACGGGAGTGGGGGAGACACAGGAGGGAGGAGAGAGAAAGAGAGAAAGTGAGGGAAGAGGGAGAGAGAGACGAGCCTGGAGGAGAGAGGAGAGAGGAGAGAGGAGAGAGACAGAGAGAGAGAGAGAGGAGAGAAGAGAGTAAGAGTGAGAGATGAGAATGACAGAGAGTGCTAGGGGGGACTCCAGGACTAGGAGGAGGTTCAAAGCCGGGCTGGGGCTCAGGGAGGAGCCCTAGGCGGTCCCAGCGTCTTCCTCTGCCCACCTAGGGTGGCCCCACACCTGCGGCTCCTCCCTCCCCGAGCCCAACCCGCGGTCGGGGGCCGGGCACGAGCCCCCGGGTAGAGTAGAGGAGGTTAAAGGTGAGCGGGCACGAGCTGGCAGCAGATGGGGATTGGCAGGCGCCCGAGCCCAGGGCCCGGGCCATGGCTGCCCCACAGGCTTCTGAGCGGCTGAGCGGCTGCCGCCCACGTGCTAAGGAGAGAAGGAGGCACCGGATCAAGGGGCAAAGGACACCTCGGAGCGGGGCGGGGGTGCCCACGTCCACACCCGCTGCTAAAAGCCGGGCCCGCGGCGCAGCGCAAGGAGCCCTCTGCCGCCGGCGCGAGGAAGGCGCCGAGCGCCGCCGGGCGGCCCCGAGCATCCCCGCAGCGTCCCCGCCGCCCGCCCCCCGCCGCCTGCCGCCCGCGGGACCCCCGGCACTGGCCGCGCCGCGCCCCTCTGCAGGTCGAGCGGATTCCAGGTGAGGGCGTGGAGCCCCCGCGTCATCAGGTGGGTGCAGGGGCCTCACCCAAGGGGAATTGGATCCGCTCCTGTGCTGGGCCTCAGTTTCCCCTCTGCCCATAGAGGCGCGCGTCCCTGGCTCAGCTGGGCTGAAGGGGTTCACACGCTTATGTGGCCTCCTCGCTCAGCCTCAGCTGCCAGGAGGAAGGAGGCAAACTCGTACCCCAGGGAGGACTCCGGATCAGGAATCCAAGAGTTCATCCTGCTAGAGGGTGAAGTGCACACGGGTCCTGGAAGCCCCGTGTCTCCCACTGGCTGGGCTGGGCTTCCATCGTGTCTCCCACTGGCTGGGCTGGGCTGGGCTTCCATCAGTGGTCTGGGAGGTTCTCCCAGCAGCTGAGAGGGGGCCAAGGGAATCAGGAAAGAGGGCCTTCCTCCCTCTGGCTCCCCCTGCCCTGGGCAGGTGACATGCCAGTGGAGAAACCCTGCCCAGGTGGGCCCTGGGATCAGGAGTACCCAAGCTTCCCCTGGCTGGGACAGAACAAAGCCAGATGGCAGGGTGGGGTATGTGGATTCTGGCCCCTAGGCTCCTTCCTAGCCAACAGGTAGGGGCCACAGAAGTGGTGGCCGGCACTCCCACTGCTCTGCCCGGGGTTGGGGGGAAAGCCAGGGCTTCCTCCCAGCTACCCTGTCCCACCTCTGGGCTGGGTTTGGGAGCTTTGGGTTCTTGTCTACCTCTGGCTGTGTGACCTTGGACGCATGACTTTCCGTCTCTGGGCCTGGCTCTCCCTCCGTGACATGGGAAGGTTTACTGTTCCTGGGCCACTCGTGTGGAGATGGGGACAGAATAAAATGGGACACCAGGTTGCTTTGGAGGACAGGGTGGCCCACTCCAACCAAATCTCTGTGGTCCTTCACAAGGGGGATGGTGTTATAGGGTCAGCTGAGTCAGGAAGTCAGGGAGACCAAGGATCTATGAGAGCTAAGCTGGTCCCCACTTTGCCCAAGAACTTATACTCAGCAACTCCCCTGCCCCATGTCCTGCCCAGGCCCTCAGATGCAGGAGAAGGCCCAGAATACAGGTCTAGGAATCTCAGGTCTACCCCAGGGAAGCTCAGCTCCTCAGCCTAGGGTAGCCTCTGGGAGAGGAGGAAGATTCTGTAATACCAGAAGAGGTCTCAACTGTAGTAACCAGGAGTTTCCCCATCTTGAGAAGATAACCCATCTCACTTCTCCCTAATTCCCCTCTAAGGACACAGTCTACTGGCTGAGCCAGGCCAGGTCTCGGTTTAGAATCAGGGGCGGGGCTCAGGCTGGGGTTGGAACTCAGTCTGGGGACCACATGGGAGGGCAGCTCAGAGCCAGTGTCCAGGAACCTTCCGCCTGGGATCTTGGAATCCTGCGATTGAAATCATCTGGCTGATAGAGGGGTGGCACAGGTGGAGGTGATGTTTGTCAGCTGAAGTGGAGGGCAGGCATATGAGCTTCTGCAAGCTGCAGCGTGGAATGGAAGAGTGGACTGGAAGCATGGAAGTGGGAGAGGTCATGTCTCCGAGGGTCCTGCAGCCACACCTGCCCAGAGTCTCTAGTGCCTTCAGGCAATCGCCCTCCCTGGGTCCCTTCCCCGGGGCTGTCTTTGGCCCTGTTGCCAGCCCTGTGGTGGGTAAAGGCAAGCTTAGGCATGTGTTGGGTTTGTCAGGGACTGGGAGCGGCCACCATTAGTGCAGTCCTCACTCCCTGATTAGGGCCAAAAAAAGGTTTTGGCTACAGATGTGGGGCAGAGGAGGGAGGAGAGAGGGCACATGCAGGCTTAGGATTGCTGTTCAGATAGGAGAAGAGGAACTGGCGTTTGCTATGCATTTACTGCAAGCCAGGCACTGCACAAGCTTTTCTGGCACTGTTTCCTTCTTCCTGATAACCCGAGAAGGAAAGGATCTCCATTTTACAGATGAGGAAACGGGCTCAGAGAGGTCAAGGCTCTGGTTCAAGGTCACACAGCCTGGGAGCAGCAAGGCTGATATTCAAACCCAAGCATCTTGGCTCCAAAGCCCTGGTTTCTGTTCCCACTACTGGCAGCGACCTTGGCAAGCCCTGTCCTCCTCTGGGCTTCACTCTGCACATCTGTAACCTGGGGTTAAATGGGCTTGCCTGGATTGTTGGGCAGAGCTGGGAGGAGGTCTGAAAGCAACATGGGTGGTGTATTCTCTGCGTTCAGGGAGAAACATACAAGAGGGGACTACGTTGGCTGACCCCCAACCACCCAGGTCAGCTCATGGGTATCCATGTGTCCTGTGCCCACCTCACCCACCTCATCCCCCTCCCCACCCATCTTTCCCGCTCCTGAAACTTAGGGGCAAGTAGCTCTGTCTCTCCTCTTTGAAGTTAGCTAAGCTGGCCTTGGAGAAGGGGGCCCCCAACAAGGGAAGAGTGAACAGAATATTCCCAGGGTAGGTCCTGGCACTGATAAATAAGAGACAGGAAAGTACTGCCGTAGGACCAGAGGCAGTGGCTCATGCCTGTAATCTCAACACTGGGAAGCCGAAGTGGGAGGATTGCTTGAGTCCAGGAGTTCAAGACCAGCCTGGGCAGCATAGAAAGATCTGTGTCTCTGCAACAAATTAAAAACTTAGCCAGGCATGGTGACATAGGCATATAGTCATACTCAGGAGACTGACATAGGATGATCACCTGAGCCCAGGAGTTTGAGGCTGCAGTGAGCTATGATGGCACCACTGCACTCCAGCCTGGGCAACACAGCGAGAACCCTTCTCC
>NC_045441.1:12845058-12862632 GCF_002776525.5 Piliocolobus tephrosceles | reverse complement strand
GAGACGGAGTCTCGCTCTGTCACCCAGGCTGGAGTGCAGTGGCCGGATCTCAGCTCACTGCAAACTCCGCCTCCCAGGTTCACGCCATTCTCCTGCTTCAGCCTCCCGAGTAGCTGGGACTACAGGCGCCCACCACCATGCCCGGCTAGTTTTTTGTATTTTTTTTTTTTTTTAGTAGAGACGGGGTTTCACTGTGTTAGCCAGGATGGTCTCGATCTCCTGACCTCGTGATCCGCCCGTCTCGGCCTCCCAAAGTGCTGGGATTACAGGCTTAAGCCACCGCGCCCGGCCAGAGAACCCTTCCCTTTAAAAAAAAAAAAAAAAAAAGCTCTACCTGGAATCCCAGGCCTCCCCCTCCTAGCTGACTCTGGCAGTCACAAAAGTTCTTGTCCCATACTCAGCCCCGTGTGACTCTGGGTAAGAGAGATGCTTCCCGGGATCCACTTTCTATCTCAGTCCAGGGGCCTGATACCCTGATGGGGGTGGCATGGAGTCAGTTATCCAGCAGGGGAGAAGCCAGGAGATTCTGGCCAGAGCAGAAGATGACTGTCACCTGTTGCAACAGTCTGAGAAGCTTTTTCCATCGCTGAGTCCCCTAGAGGAGGTTGTCGCCCTATCTTCTGTGTCCTACAGCTCCTGGTTCTCTGACATTGTAATCAGAGGTGTCGGCTAGAAAGGAAGGAAAGAAGAAAGGGTGGGATGAGGGGAGGAAAAGAGGGACGGAAGAAAAAAAAACCCACATTTACCAAGGTACCACTGGCTCTCACTTACATATTTCATTTCATCTTTGCAACAACTGCATAATAACGTCACATAATCACAGCCATTTTAAAGATGAGAAAACTGGCCAGGCACAATGGCTCATGCCTGTAATCTTAACACTTTGGGAGGCCGAGGCGGGTGGATCATCTGAGGTCAGGAGTTCGAGACCAGCCTGGCCAACATGGCAAAACCCTGTCTCTACTAAAAATACAAAAATTAGCCAGGCACGGTGGCAGGCGCCTGTAATCCCAGCTACTCGGGAGGTCCTAAGGCAGGAGAATCACCTGAATCCGGGGGGTGGAGGTTACAGTGAGCCGAGATCAAGTCACTTCACTCCAACATGGGAGAGTGAGACTCAGTCTCAAAAAAAAAAAAAAAAAAAAAAGACAAAACCAGTCCTCAGCCAGGTGCGGTAGCTCACGCCTGTAATCTCAGAGCTGTGGGAGGCCAAGGCAGGAGGATCGCTTGAGGCCAGGAGTTTGAGACCAGTCTGGGAAGCCTAGTGAGACTCTGTCTCTACAAAAAATTAACCAAGCATGGTGGCACATGCTTATAGTCCCAGCCACTGAGGAGGCTGAGGCACAAAGATTGCTTGAGCCCAGGATTTTGAGACCAGCCTGGGCAACATAGTGAAACCCCATCTCTACAAAAAGGTTTAAAAATTAGCCAGGGGTGGTGATGCACCCCTGTAGTCCCAGCTACTCGGGAGGCTGAGGCGGGAGGATCACTTGAGCCAGGAGTTCGAAGTTGCAGTGAGCCATGGTAGTGCCACTGCACTAAAGCCTGAGCAACAGAGCAACACCTTGCCCCCCAAAAGTAAAATAAAGTGTCTACTGTGCCAGCTGTCCCCTCTGTCCTAGTACCTGCTAATTAGCTCAGTCTTGGGTGAATTCACCTGACACGTGATGTTTGCAAGGAGGCCTAAGGGACAGGTCATCCTTCAGTTCCACCAAGCAGCCCAGCAGAAGGACACGCTTGGGCTCTGCCATCAGACACAACCGGGTTCATATTTGGGCTGCACTACTCATGAACTGTGTAACCTGGATGACTGTCCTAATCTTTCGAACATATTTCACTAGATGAGAGAATCAAATAAACATGTCTCTGAACCTTGATGTGCTGTGTACAATAGGGACTCTCAGCCTGAGCAACAGGCTGGTTGAGCAGACTGATGGATGAGACTCAATAGCAAATACACAGGGCCAGGCAGCTCACAGGAATCCCTGGTTGTGGTGCAAGGGGAAATATATTTGTGGTCTTTTTTTTTTGAGACGGAGTCTTGCTCTGTCGCCCAGGCTGGAGTGCAGTGGCCGGATCTCAGCTCACTGCAACCTCCGCCTCCCAGGTTTACGCCATTCTCCTGCCTCAGCCTCCCGAGTAGCTGGGACTACAGGCGCCCGCCACCTTGCCCGGCTAATTTTTTGTATTTTTTAGTAGAGACGGGGTTTCACCATATTAGCCAGGATGGTCTCAATCTCCTGACCTTGTGATCCGCCTGCCTCAGCCTCCCAAAGTGCTGGGATTACAGGCTTGAGCCACCGCGCCCGGCCTTTTTTTTTTTTTTTTTGAGATGGAGTCTCGCTCTGTCGCCCAGGCTGGAGTGCAGTGGCGCGATCTCGGCTCACTGCAAGCTCCGCCTCCCAGGTTCACACCATTCTCCTGCCTCAGCCTTCAGAGTAACCGGGACTACAGGCGTCTGCCACCACGCCCGGCTAATTTGTTTTTTGTATTTTTAGTAGAGATGGGTTTTGCCATGTTAGCCAGGATGGTCTCGATCTCCTGACCTCGTGATCCACCCGCCTCGGCCACCCAAAGTGCTGGGATTACAGGCGTGAGCCACCACGCCCGGCTATTTGTGGTCTTTGACTGTGGCTCCTGGCACACAGCTCCTACAACCCTTGGAATCTCCAGAATGCTGAGAGTGTCTTTTGTAAGTTATTAAGAGGACTGGTGGCTGGAGGCGCCTAGAGAGTTTCAGGATGAGCGCTGTTCACTAGAAAGACCAAGGCATGATTAGAGGATTGGAGCTTTCAGCTCCCTGCCCCCACAAACTTTGGGGAGAAGAAAGGGTTGGAGAATGTGTTTAATCACCAGTGGTCAGTGATTTAATCAATCATGTCTACGTAATGAAACTTCCAGCAACCAGGCAAGGTGGCTCACACCTGTAATCCCAGCACTTTGGGAGGCTGAGGTCGGAGGAGTGCTTCAACCCAGAAGTTCAAGACCAGCCTGGGCAATATGGCAAGACCCTGTCTTATTAAATAAATAAATAAATAAATAAATAAATAAATAAATAAAGGGCCAGGCACGGTGGCTCACGCCTGTAATCCCAGCACTTTGAGAAGCTGAAGTTGGTGCATCATCTGAGATCAGGAGTTCAAGACCAGCTGAGCCAAGGTGGCAAAACCCTGTCTCTACTAAAAATACAAAAATAAATTATCCAGGGTTGGTGGTGCACAACTGTAGTCCCAGCTACGCTGGAGGCTGAGGCAGGAGAATCTCTTGAACCCAGGAGGCGGAGGTTACAGTGAGCCAAGAGCGCACCACTGCACTCCAGCCTGTCCATCACACTAACTAACTAATTAACTAACTAACTAACTAACTAACTAACTAACTAAATAAATAAATAAATAAATAGAAACCTCCATAAAAACCCCTAAATGTTGGGCTTCATGGAGCTTCTGAGTTTGTGAGCACATCAAAGTGCTAGGAGGGTGATGCTCCCAGAGAGGGCATGGAAGCTCCGTGTACCACCCCCATACTCTAGCCCATGCATGTCTTCCATCTGGCTGTTCCTGAGTTGTGTCATTGATATAAAAAAACTGATAAATACAAGTAAAATGATTTACTGAGTGCTGTGAGCCATTCTACAAAATTATTGACACTGAGGAGAAAGTCATGGGAACCCCTGATTTATAGCTGGTCAGTCAGAAGTTCAAGTGGCAACCTAGGACTTGTGACTGTCATCTGAAGTAGAGGCAGGCTTGTGGGAATAAGCCCTTAACTTGTGAAATCGGATGCTAACTCCAAGTAAATAGTGTCAGAATTGGCCGGGCACAATGGCTCACCTCTGTAATCCCAGCACTTTGGGAGGGCGAGGTGGGTGGATCATAAGGTCAGGATTTCGAGACAGCCTGGCTAACATGGTGAAACCCTGTCTCTACTAAAAATACAAAAATTAGCCAGGCGTCGTGGCATGTACCTGTAATCCCAGCTACTCGGGAGGCTGAGGCAGGAGAATCCCTTGAACCTGGGGGGTGGAGGTTGCAGTGAGCTGAGATTGTGCCACTGCACTCCAGCTGGGGCGACAGAGCGAGGGTCCATCTCAAAAAAAAGAAAAAAAAAATGTGTCAGAATTGAATTGCAGGACACCCAGCTGGTGTCAGAGCATTGGAGAAATGGTGTCATAAGTGTGAGTAAACACCATTTGCTGGTATATGGTGGCATTGGAAGTTTTACAGACTAACAGACCATTGGCACATATGGCTTATCTTGGTGAAACACCACCTCCAGGTTCAACTTTGTACCCTGCAATGCTGTGATGCTGGTAGCACATGGTCCTCCCCTGGCTCTTCACTACATACCCAACAGGCAAGGTGGCTTCCTCCTATGTTACAGGGAGGGCAACTGAGGCCCAGGTGTCTTGCCTGAGGTGATCCATGGGTCCCCAGTGAGCCAACCTCCTGGGGAAAGAAGAAAATCCCTTATAGGGTCTTTTTTTTTTTTTCAAGGCTCACTGCAACCTCACCCTCCCCAGCTCAAGCAATCCTCCTTCCTTAGGCTCCGTGGTAGCTGGTACTACAGGCACTCACCACAACACTTGGCTAATTTTTGGTAGAGATAGGATTTTGCCATGTTGCCCAGAATGGTCTCAAACTCCTGGGCTCAAGTGATCCTCCTGCCTCAGCCTCCCAAAGTGCTGGCATTACAGATGGGAGTCACTGTGCCTGGCCCCTTACAGATCTTTAGGCCCCTCAGAATGAGATTGTGAATGGCAGACAAGCTGGGATGAGAAGCTGTGCCTCTGTCTTCCCAGTGTCTGCTCAGGGACAGACTCTGATTTGATCAATCAAAAAGGGAGCCTTTTCCTGTTGTTTGGAGAATATTAATCTCTGGACTTTGGGGTCCTCAAGAAGAGGGGGAAGGGTCCCATGTTATCATCTATTTTTTTTTTTTTTTTTTTTGAGATGAGGCACTGTTGCTCAGGCTAGAGTACAGCAGTGCAATCTTGGCTCACTGCAACCTCTGACTTCTGGGTTCAAGCAATTCTCCTGCCTCAGCCTCCTGAGTAGCTGGGATTACAGGTGTGCACCGCCATGCCCAGCTAACTTTTGTATTTTTAGTAGAGACAGCGTTTCATCATGTTGGCCAGGCTGGCCTCGAACTCCTGACCTTAAGTGATCCTCATGCCTCGGCCTCCCAAAGTGCTGGGATTACAGGTGTGAGCCACCGTGCCCGGCCGCCATCATCTATTCTACTGCCTCTTCTGATTTTCTTCACTTTTTTTTGTGGGTTCCCCACCATTTCAAAAGTAATAAACGAGTATTATATAACATTCAAATTTATAGAAATTTAAAAAGTGAATGTCTCTGTTATTCCACTCCCTCCCTACCTACAAAGAACGGCAGAGTGGGCCGAGTACGGTGGTTCACACCTGTCATCCAGCACTTTGGGAGGCCGAGGCAGGCGTATCATGAGGTCAAGAGATTGAGACCATCCTGGCCAATATGATGAAACCCCATCTGTACTAAAAATACAAAAATTAAGCGGGCGTGGTGGCACGTGCCTGTAGTCCCAGCTCCTCAGGAGGCTGAGGCAGGAGAATCGCTTGAACCCGGGAGGTTGCAGTGAGCCAAGTTCGCACCACTGCACTCCAGTCTAGCAACAGAGTGAGACTCTGTCTCAAAAAAAAAAAAAAAAGAACAGCAGAGTCATAGTTTGATACCTATAGGTCCAGACTTTTCTTCTCTGTTCATATATGAATATTTGTTACTATTAATTTTTACATAAATGGCATCACACTTCATATATTGCCCATAACTTTTTTTTTTTTTTTTTTGAGACAGTGTCTTGCTCTGTCACCCAGGCTGAAGTGCCGTGATACAAATTTGGCTCACTGTAGACTCCACCTCCTGGGCTTAAGTGATTTTCCTACCCTAGCACCTCAAGTAGCTGGGACTACAGGTGCATGCCACCACACCTGGCTAATTTTTCTATTTTTTTTTTTAGAGACAGGGTTTTGCCATGTTGCCCAGCTTGGTTTTGAACTCTTGAGTTCAAGTGATCCCCCTACTTCTACCTCCCAAAGTGCTGGGATTACAGGTGTGAGCCACCCTGCCCAGCCCATAACTTTCTTTTTAAATTAGCATTGCATCTTAGCTATCTTTTCCTATTTCTACACCTATAATGATAATGAGAGCTAGCATTTACTATCTAAGCACTTTGCAGGTATTAATTCACTTCATTCTCATAAAAACCATGAGATTATTATCTCCATTTTTTTCGAGATAGGGTCTCACTGTGTTGCCCAGGTTGGTTTTGAACTCCTGAGTTCAGATGATCCTCCTGCCTCAGCCTCCCGAGCAGCTGGGATTACTGGTTCAAGCCACCACATCCAGCTATCTCCATTTCACAGATGAGGTTCTGTTAACACCTGCATAGTATTCCCCTATAGGGATTTATCAAAATGTATCCGACCATGCTGCTTTTCACTATTATAAACAGGGCTGTGAGGAATATCTTTGTCCATCTTTGCACACTCCTGGAAATATTTTATAGCACAAATTCCTAGAAGTGAATGTGATGGGTCATAGAGTACCAACATTTTTTGTTTAATAGATTTTTCCAAAATACAGTCCCATGTTACCTATCAACGACAGATAAGGGAAATGGCCTGTTGGGCCCCCCGGCATTCCTGTTTCTTCCTGGCCTGGGGTGGGGTTTTAAGCCTCCCCCGGAAGCAGCCAAAGCGGTGCAGAAAGGGAAGTTTCTGGGCAAATAACATTGTGCCACCGAGTTCTTCCTCCCCTCCATCCACTTATCCTCAGCCTCACCACAGGCTGCAGCCCAGGGCACTAAGGGAAGGGCTTCCTTCTCCTCTCTCTGTTTTTTTTTTTTTTTTTTTTTTTCTTTCTGCTCTCTACTTAATTTAACCTCTAGTCAAAAAGTACTGGGTTGGGAATTAAAGCCTTAAATGAGCCCCAGCGTGGTGGCTCACACCTATAATCCCAGCACTGTAGGAGGCCAAGGTGGGCAAATCGCCTGAGATCAGGGGTTCGAGACCAGCCTGGACAACATGGTGAAACCCTGTCTCTACTAAGAAATACAAAAGTTAGTTGGGCGTGGTGGCGGATGCCTGTAATCCCAGCTACTAGGGAGGCTGAGGCAGGAGAATTGCTTGAACCCTGGAAGCAGAGGTTTCAGTGAGCTGAGATTGCGCCTCTACACTCCAACCTGGGTGACAGCGTGAGACCCTATCTCAGAAAAACAAACAAACAAACAAAAGTACTGGGTTGGGAATTAAAGCCTTAGTGGAGGCCAGGTGTGGTGGCTCACACCTGTAATCCCAGCACTTTGGGAAGCCGACGTGGGCAGATCACCTGAGGTCAAGAGTTTGAGACCAGCCTAGCCAATATGGCGAAACCTTGTCTCCACCAAAAATACAAAAATTAGCCAGGCGTGTTGGCACATGCCTGTAGTCCCAGCCACTCAGGAGGTTGAAGCAGGAAAATCGCTTGAACCCTGGAGGCGGATGTTGCAGTGAGCTGAGATTGTGCCACTGCATTCCAGCCTGGGTGACAGAGTGAGATTCCGTCCCCAAAAAATAAAAATAAAATAAATATAAAGTGTTAGATAAGTAAATATAAATATGTAAATAGATGACTCATTCTGGTACCGCAAGCAAGTGACTTACTTTCTCTGAGCCTGTTCCCTCATCAATGGCATGGAGTGACCAAAATCCCTGTTCATCTAGTCTCCCCCCGGGACAGGAGGAGAAAATGGTGTCTGAGGGTGCTATGGTTCCTGCCAAGGGCCAGGCAGAGACTGGTGGTTTTGTTGGCTGAACTTTGGGCCAGCTTTGGGTGTGCAGATGGATGGGGCAAGATAAGACCCTGGCCATGAGGAGCTCAGGGCTTCGTTAATGGGGGAAGCTGAAGGAGAAGAGGTGGGAAGAACATAGAGAAGGATCAAGACAAGCTGAGCCTAGCAGTGGTGCCACTGCGTGTTCCCCAACAGAGAGCCCAGGGGACTTGCCTGGTCCTTCTAGGGCCATCTTGGTAAGCCCACACTGACTAACATCAGTGCCCTTAGCATAAAGGGCAGGCCGTGGACCCAACCTTCCACCCTGCCAGGTGTTCTTTTTCCAGCTACTTCTCTCTTCCTGTCCTGTGTCCTCCCTGCCCATGCCCCAGCTCAGCCTAGCCTGGAACATGAGCTCACAGGGAGCTGCTGTCTGATGGGAAACAGCTGTGGGTTCAAATCTCAGCCCTGCCATCTACCATCAGTAAGAATCTTGGGCCAGGTATCCTATACAATGGGGCAATGGGGATCGTGGTCCTTGCTCTGCCCGGCTTATAATGAGATAATGACCATGAAGCCACATTGGCCAAGGACATATGAGTGTAAGCTGTCTTGTGTATCAGTGCTTCTCAAACCAACTGAAGGGCCCCTTTTTGCTTTTTTTTTTTTTTTTTTTCCAGACGGAGACTCGCTCTGTCACTCAGGCTGGAATGCGGCATTGTGATCTCGGTTCACTGCAACCTCCACCTTCCAAGCTCAAGCAATTATCTTGCTTCAGTCTCCCGAGTAGCTGGGATTATAAGCGTGTGCCACCATGCCTGCTAATTTGTATATTTAGTACGGACAGGGTTTCGCCATGTTAGCCAGGTTGGTCTCGAACTCCTGACCTCAAGTGATCCTCTCACCTCGGCCTCCCAAAGTGCTGGGATTACAGGCGTGAGCTACTGCACCAGGCCCCTTTTTGCTTTTTTATTTTCAATCTACATGGACTTATGGGTATGCAAAATACAACAGAAAATGAATTACTAGAAAAATCGAAGTAAAGGAAATATGTAAATTATAAGCCCAGTTTGTTATTGTTATATTCAACAGATAGAAAATTACTCTATTAAGTTGATGTAGGTGACTGGGTGTGGTGGCTCACACCTGTAATCCCAGCACTTTGGGAGGCCGAGGTGGGTGGATCACGAAGTCAGGAGATTGAGACCTTCATGACTAACACGGTGAAACTCCGTCTCTACTAAAAATACAAAAAAATTAGCCGGGTGTGGTGGTGGGCACCTGTAGTCCCAGCTACTCGGAAGGCTGAGGCCGGAAAATGGTGTGAACCTGGGAGGCAGAGCTTGCAGTGAGCCGAGATGGTGCCACTGCACTCCAGCCTGGGCAGCAAAGCGAGACCCAATCTCAAAAAAAAAAAAAAAAAAAAGCCAAAGAGGATCACTTGAGCTCAGGAATTCAAAACCAGCTTGGGCCACATAGCAAGATCTCGTCTCTACAAATTTTTTTTTTTTTTTTTGAGACAAGGTCTCGCTTTGTCACCCAGGCTGGAGTGCAGTGGCATAATCTTGGCTCACTGCAACTTCCGCCTCCTGGGTTCAAGTGATTCTCCTGCCTCAGCCTCCTGAGTTGGTATGCCACCACGCCCGGCTAATTTTGTATTTTAATAGAGATGGGGTTTCATCATGTTGGCCAGGCTGGTCTCAAACTCCTGACCTCAGGTGATCCACCTGCCTCAGCCTCCCAAAGTGCTGGGATTACTGAGCCACAACGCCCAGCCTACACATTTTCTTTCTTTTTTTTTTTTTTTTGAGACGGAGTCTCACTCTGTTGCCCAGGCTGGAGTGCAGTGGCCGGATCTCAGCTCACTGGAAGCTCCGCCTTCCGGGTTTACGCCATTCTCTTGCCTCAGCCTCCCACGTAGCTGGCACTTCAGGCGCCCGCCACCTCGCCCGGCTAGTTTTTTGTATTTTTTAGTAGAGACGGGGTTTCACCGTGTTAGCCAGGATGGTCTCGATCTCCTGACCTCGTGATCCGCCCATCTCGGCCTCCCAAAGTGCTGGGATTACAGGCTTGAGCCACTGCGCCTGGCCATTTTTTTTTTTTTTTTAATTGATGTAAGTGCTTCTGGAAACTCTGAATTTTTGTGTTTATCTTGTTGCAAACTTATAACAGAATCCCCAGCCTGGCAGTTGTCCATGGGCTACTCTCTGAGAAGTACAGATACCTCAGTGCCCACTGGACCCAACCCTAGCAGTGGGGTCACAGGGTGGCTGCCTGTGCTCCAAGGGAGCCAGGGACATGGCAGCTATGTAAGTTGCTGGCACCCCAGCCAGTTGAATGACTCATTACTGTGGTTCCCCAGCCCCCGCCTTTGTTTCTCCAGCTGTTCCCTCCCAGAATACCTTCTGCCATCTCTGTGTGACTAACTCTCACTTTGTCTTTTTTTTTTTTTTTTTAGACAGAGTCTCACTCTGTTGCTCAGGCTGAAGTGCAGTGGCTCAATCTTGGCTCACCACAACCTCCGCCTCCCAGGTTCAAGCAATTCTTGTGCCTCAGCCTCCCAAGTAGCTGGGACTACAGGCGTGCGCCACCACACCCTGCTAATTTTTGTATTTTTAGTAGAGATGGGGTTTCGCCATATTGGCCAGGCAAGTCTTGAACTCCTGGCTTCAAGTGATCCGCCCACATCGGCCTCCCAAAATGTTGGGGTTGCAGGCATGAGCCATGGTGCCTGGCCCCCACTTTGTCTTTTGAGGTCCACCTCAAGCACAGTTTCTTCTAGACAGCCTTCCCTGACCCCCAGGGCTGCAAGTCAGACCTCCCTTAACTGAACTTCCTCAGTCCCAGGAACTATTTCTGGCTCCCTCTAGTGGAGGGCATGCCTCACTCTGCGTGCTGAACTGTGCAAAGGCAGGAGCCATGTTGCAACTATCTGAGCATTCCTCCACCTCTGCCTGAACAGAGGGCCTGATATCAGCAGGCAGTTAATGTGTGTACTAGGTGGACAGATGAGTGAGTATTTGAGCAGATGGTTGGATGAATAGAAAGTTAGGTAGGTGTATACATGGAATGATGGATGGACAGATAGCCAGATTGACTGGTAGATGAATTGACTGATGGAAGAAGAAATGGATAGATAGAGAGGTGGATGGATGGATGAGTGGATAAAGAGATAGATGGATGGATGATGGATGGATGGATGGATAGAAGAGATAGATTGACAGAAAAAGAGATGGGTGGATGGAGAGAGATGGATGGATGGATAGATAGAAGAGATGGACTGATGGAAGAAGAGATGGGTGAGTGGATAGATGGATGGATGGATGGATGCATGCATAGATGGATAGATGGATGGACGGATGGATGGAAGATGAGATGGGTGATGAAAGAAAAGATGGGTGGATAGTAAGGTGAATGGAAAGATTGTAAATGGGCAGACAGGTAGATGAACAGATAGATGGATGGGTAGATTGACAATTAGAGTATACATGAATTAATAGGTAAATAAGTAGATGGGGCCGGGCGCGGTGGCTCACGCCTGTAATCCCAGCACTTTGGGAGGCCGAGGCAGGCGGATCACGAGGTCAGGAGATCAAGACCATCCTGGCTAACACAACGAAACTCTGTCTCTACTAAAAAAATACAAAAAATTAGCTGGGCGTGGTGGTGGGTGCCTGTAGTCCCACCTACTCGGGAGGCTGAGGCAGGAGAATGGCGTGAACCCGGGAGGCAGAGCTTGCAGTGAGCCGAGATCGCGCCACTGCACTCCAACCTGGGTGACAGAGCAAGACTCCGTCTCAAAAAAATAAATAAATAAAAAGTAACTAGATGGACAGGTGAATGGATGGCTGGACAGATGACTAAATACTCACTTGATCTCTACCCTGCTGTCCTTCCTCCTCTTCTTCTTCTCCTCCTCTACCTCCTCCTCCACTCTCACAGCCTCAGAGCACAAAGATCAATGATTTTCAGTTGAGACCCGAAGTGATCTACACAGGACATTTTGTCCTACACAGGACTTGGTATTTGTATAATTTAGAAATGTATGAGCAATATGGCAGATATTTATAGTATCATTAAACATAAATATAAGCTGGGCACAGTGGCTTACGCCTATAATCCTGGCACTTTGGGAAGCCAAGGTGGGCGGATCATTTGAGGTCAGGAGTTTGAGACTAGCCTGGCCAACATGGTGAAACCCAATCTCTACTAAAAATACACAACAAAATAGCTGGGCATGGTGGTGCATGCCTGCGGTCCCAGCTACTAGGGAGGCTGAGGCAGGAAAATTGTTTGAACCCAGAAGGTGGAGGTTGCAGTGAGCCAAGATCCCACCCCTGCACTCCACCCTGGGCGACAGAATGAGATTCCGTCTCAAAATAATAATAATAATAATAATAATAATAATAATAAATAAATACAGAAGCAGAAAGCCTATAAAAGCGTACTTCTTGCAAAGAAAAGTGGATTTTTCATTCCTAATATGTTGAATTCATAATTTTTAAAAATTAAGTTAAAATTATTGGCCGACCTCAGTGGCTCACGTTTGTAATCCCAGCACTTTGGGAGGCCGAGGCGGCAAGCAGATCACTTGAGGTCAGGAGTTCGAGACCAGCCTGGCCAATATGGTGAAACCCCATCTCTACTAAAAATGCAAAAACTAGGCCGGGCACGGTGACTCAAGCCTGTAATCCCAGCACTTTGGGAGGCCAAGGCAGGTGGATCACGAGGTCAGGAGTTTGAGACCAGCCTAGCCAATATGGTGAAACCCTGTCTCTACTAAAAACACAAAAATAGCCGGGCATGGTGGCGGGCGCCTGTAATTCCAGCTACCTGGGAGGCTGAGACAGGAGAATTGCTTGAACCCAGGAGGCGGAGGTTGTATTGAGCCATAGATCATGCCATTGCACTCCAACCTGGGTGACAAACTGTGACTCCGACTCAAAAAAAAAAAAAAAATACAAAAACTAGCCAGGCATGGTGGCATACACCAGTAGTCCCAGCTACTTGGGAGTCTGAGACAGGAGAATCACTTGAACCTGGGAGGTGGCAGTTGCAGCGAGCCGAGATCAAGCCACTGCACTCCAGCCTGGGCAACAGAGCAAGACTCTGTCTCAAAAAAAAAAAAAAAAAGTTAACATTTATTTATTTATTTTTGAGATGAGAGCTTGCTCTGTCGCCCAGGCTGGTCTTGAACTCCTAGCCTCAAGTGATTCTCCCACTTCAGCCTCTCAAAGTGTTTTGGATTACAGGTGTGACCCACTGCTCCCAGCAAACTCATAATTTTTGGTAAAGCAGTTGGGGTACTTCTGATATGAAAACAAGTCTGGTCCAACTTCTTCACTTCAGTGTAGTCATATTTATCCAATTTTCCTTCATGGTTTGTTCACCCATTTTACAGATACAGAAACTGAGATCCAGACAGGGGAAGTGACTTCTCAACTTGCCACCAGTTAGAGACACAGTTAGAGACTCCTCTCTCACACTGTTGTCTGCTTCCCCATCCTCTTCTCACTCATTTAGCTTTGTGAGAAGCTAACTGCCAAGTTAATCTTGCCAAGCTAACCTTGTCAAGCCCTCCCATAGACCGGATACATCATCTCCCTCGTCCCCGCACCTAGATGCCAATCCACCCCTAGCCGCGGCAGTGGCTTCCTGAGTCTGTAACCTGGTAAGAGGAGCTGAGGGGTCAGTGAAAAGAGGCAGAGGCATGTTTCTCACTTTAATGTGCTCAGGCTGTTTATGGGACCATCAGATCCCAGACGGTCAGCCAGACACCGTGGCTCATGCCTGGAATCCCAGCAACTTGGGGAGGCTGAGGCGAGAGGATTGCTGGAGCCCAGGAGTTCGAAACTAGTTTGGACAATATAGCAAGATCCCATCTCTACAAAAAAAATAAAAATTAGCCTGGCATGCTGGCTCCCACCCGTAATCCCAATACTTCGCGAGGTCAAGGCAAGAGGATCGCTGGAGCCCAGGTCGAAACCAGCCTGGGCAACATGACAAAACGCTGTCTCCACAAAAAAATTCAAACATTAGCCAGGCACGGTGGCACACACCATGGCAGGAGGACTGCTTGAGCCCAAGGAGGTCAAGGCTGTAGTGAGATGTGATCTGACCACTGTACCCCAGCCTGGCAGGGTGGGGTGGCTCACTCCTGTAATCCCAGCACTTTGGGAGGCCGAAGCAGGCAGATCACCTGAGGTCAGGAGTTCAAGAATAGCCTGGCCAACATATTGAAACCCCGTCTCTACTAAAAATACAAAAAATTAGCCAGGTGTAGTTGCGGGCACCTGTAATCCCAGCTACTCGCAAGGCTGAGGCAGGAGAATCGCTAGGAGACGGAGGATGCAGTGAGCTGAGATTGTGCCACTGCACTCCAGCCTGGGCAACAGAGCAAGCCTCCAAAAGAAAGAAAGAAGGAAGGAAATTAGGAAGGAAAGGAGAGAGAGAGAGAGAGAGAAAGAGAGAAAGAAAGCCCTCTCCAGACTGTCACACTGAGGCATACACAGGAACACAGGGCAGGTGAGGAGGGGAACAGGGCTGGGCACTGGATCTGCACCAGGACATCAGTGAAGATGGTCGTGGCCGAGGGAAATAACCCGTGGAACACCTCTCAAACTACCTTGTAAGGGCGAATTAAGATGTAGAATGGCCGATTTCATATGTGTACATGGGTGCAAAGTCAGTTTCTTTTTCAAATAAAACCACTAAGTCTAACATACATGCAAATGGCGCACATAAGTATCTAACTCCATGAATTTTCACAGAGAACATCCCCATATAACCAGAATCCAGATAAGGAAACAAAATGTGACCGGGCACAGTGGCTCATGCCTGTAATCTCAGTGCTTTGGGAGGCAGGAGGATCACTTGAACCCAGGAATTCGAGACCAGCCTGGACAGCATAGTGAGACTCCACCTCTACAAAAAAAAAAAAAAAATAGCTGAGTGTGGTGGTCCCAGCTATTTAGGAGGCTGAGGCAGGAGGATGGCTTGAGCCCAGGAATTTGAGGCTAGAGTGAGCCATGATTCTACCACTGCACTCCAGCAGCCTAGGTGACTGAGGGAGACCCTCTCTGGAAGGAAAAGACAAGACAAGACAAGACAGGGGAGGGGAGGGGAGGGGAGGGGTGGGAGGGGAAAAAAAAGAAAAGAAAAGACAGGAGAGGGGAGAGGAGGGGAGGGGAGGGAAGGGAAGGGAAAAGAAAAGAAAAGGAAAGAAAAGAAAAAAGATAAGACAAGACTGGAGAGGAGAAGAGAGGAGGGGGAGTGGAGGGGAAGGGAGAAGAGAGAGAGAGGGAGAAGGGGAGAAGGGGAGAAGGGGAGAGAGGAAGGAAGGGAAGGAGGAAGGAAAGGAAGAAAACTGGACCAGTCACAGTGACTCGTGCTTGTAATCCCAGTGCTTTGAGTGGCTGAGGTGGGAGGATCACTTGAGATTGGGAGTTTGACACCAGCCTAGGCAGTATAGCAGACCCCGTATCTACCTTAAAAAAAAAAAAAAAAAAAAAAAAGGTAGCAACATCTCTGATAGCTCTCTTCTTGAGCTCTTTTAGTCACCCTGAGGCTAAACGCAACCCTGACTCCTAACACCATAGATGAGCCTGTTTTGGAGCTTTATATGAATGAAATCTTACAACATATACACTTCCCTGTCAGGTTTCTTTTGTTTAATATATTATCAGTGAGATTCACCCATAGGGCTGCACTTAGAGGTAGAGCGTTCATTCTCATTGCTGCATTAATATTCCCTAGTGTGGGCCAGGCGCGGTGGCTCACGCCTGTAATCCCAGCACTTTGGGAGGCCGAGGCGGGTGGATCATGAGGTCGGGAGATCGAGACCATCCTGGCTAACACGGTGAAACCCCGTCTCTATTAAAAATAAAAAAAATTAGCCGGGCATGGTGACGGGTGCCTGTAGTCCCAGCTACTCGGGAGGCTGAGGCAGGAGAATGGTGTAAACCTAGGAGGCAGAGCTTGAGTGAGCCGAGATTGTGCCACCGCACTCTAGCCTGGGTGACAGAGCGAGACTCCGTCTCAAAAAAAAAAAAAAAAAAAAAAAATTCCCTAGTGTGACTTTTCTGCAATGTATTTATCCACTCACCTGTTGATAGACATTTGGAGCATCTCCAGTGTTGGGCTATTAAGATCAGTGCTGCCATGAATAGTCTTGTGTTTTGGTGCACATATGCGTACATTACTGGGTTCTAAGGTGGGGGATGCTCAATGCTATTAGACACTGCCAAATACTTTTCCAAAGTGATTTTGCCTCCACTGGCGGGAGCAGTAGATGAGTGTCTGCTTGTACCACATCCTTCTGCACCATGGCCAGCCCTTTGAGTTTGAGAACATAGGTACTCGTGGAACAGGCTGGCATTCAGTTGCCTGCGTTTGAATCCCAGGTCTCTTCTTATTATGTGACCTTCAACAAAGTCCGTTTTCCTGTCTGAAAAATGGGTTGAAAATCAAAGGGTAGGCCAGGCACAGTGGCTCACGCCTGTAATCCCAGCACTTTAGGAGACCAAGGCGGGAGGATTGCTTGAGCTCAGAAGTTCAAGGCCAGCCTGGGCAACATGGCAAAATCCCGTCTCTACAAAAAATACAAAAAATAACTGGATATAGTGGCACGCGCCTGTAGTCCCAAGTACTTGGGAGGTTGAGGTGGGAGGATCACTTGAGCCCAGGAAGCAGAGGTTGCAGTGACCTGAGATCGCACCACTGCATTCCAGTCTAGGTGACAGAGTGAGTGAGATGACTTCTCAAAAAAAAAAAAAAAGATAAACCAAGGGGCTGTTGTGAAGATCCTGCAGACCCGCTAGGTGCTAAGTGCTCCATAAACGTTAGCTTTTTATAGCTAATTCTCACCACAACCCGCCAGATCACTTCACCTCTCAGAGCCTCAGTCTCCCCATCTGTAAAATGTCAATAAAAATTCTAACACACCCACATGTACACACAGTTGAGAGGCTCACTAGTAAATGGAATAATTTATAAAAGTGCCTTTTACTTTTCTTAAGAGACAGGTTCTCACTCTGTCACCCAGACTGGAGTTCAATGGCATCTTTATAATTCACTGCAGCCTCCAACTCCTTCCTGGGCTCAAGTGATCCTCTCACCTCAGCCTCCCAAGTAGCTGGAACTACAGGCCCACAAACAGCTAATTTTTTAGTTTTTTGTGGAGACAGAGTATTGCTATGCTGCCCAGGCTGGTCTCGAACCCCTGGGCTCAAGTTATCCTCCCCTTGGTCTCCCAAAGTGCTGGGATTACTGGCATGAGCCAACACGCCCAGTAGTGATTCTTGCTCTCAAGGAATTTGCCATCTAGTGGGGAGGAAAACCACGTACCTCACTCACTGTGAATGCAAAGCCGAATGAAATTAGACTTGTATTAGAACAAGGGTGGTGGGGCTGGGCATGGTGCCTCACTCCTGTAATCCCAGCACTTTGGGAGGCCAAGGTGGGTGGATCACGAAGTTAGACGTTCGAGATCAGCCTGACCAACATGGTGAAACCCCGTCTCTACCAAAAATATAAAAATTAGCCAGGCATGGTGACGCATGCCTGTAATCGCAGCTACTCGGGAGGCTGAGGCACGAGAATCGCTTGAATCCAGGAGGCGCCATCTCAGCTCACTGCACTCCAGCCTGGGTGACAGAGCGAGACTTGGTCTCAAAAAAAAAAAAAGAAAGAAAAGAAAAGAAAAGGGAAGGGAAGGGAAGGGAAGGGAGAAAGAAAGAGAGAGAGAAAGGAAGGAAGGAAGGAAGGAAGGAAGGAAGGAAGGAAGGAAGGAAG
>NC_045441.1:12829777-12844890 GCF_002776525.5 Piliocolobus tephrosceles | reverse complement strand
AAGAAAGAAAGAAAGAAAGAAAGAAAGAAAGAAAGAAAGAAAGAAAGAAAGAAAGAAAAAGAGAACAAGGGTGGTGGAAACTCAGAAATAACCTGGAGAACTTGGGGAAGATGTCAGAGATGGGACTTCAAGGACAGGTGGGCTTTCCCAACGAGGAAGGACAGTCTGGGTGAAGAGTCCTGAGGACCGAGACTAGAAGGCAGGGAGGACGTAACGTCAGGTGGGATGGCTGGGGACAGCCAGGTATTCATACCACAGTTAAGACCTTGTCTTGCATCTCCATGGACCATGAACAAGACTTGTTTGTACAGGGGCTGTAAACTGCTGGTTATAGTAACAGAGGCTAGGAGAAGCAGAAGGAGGGTGAGCCAGGTTACATGTACATGGCTGTGCTATCATCTGGGCAATGGTGCCCTGAACAGGAGGTGCGTGCCTGTGGTCCCATTACAAGTGGCTCATACTTCCAATCCCAACACTTTGGGAGGCTGAAGTGGGAGGATCACTTTGGCCCAGGAGTTTGAGGCTGCAGTGAGCTATGATCGCGCCACTGCACTCCAGGCTGGGTGACAGAGCGAGACCCTGTCTCTAAACATAGGAGAAATCAGAATCTGTGGACTTCCTTGCATTTATTGGACACTCTGGTGTTTGGATGTTTTGCATTGTGCAGGCAGGGTTTGTCTTTTCAGCAGTTAGGCTTCTAGAGGTGTTATTTTATTTCTTTTTTTTTTTTTTTTTTTTTTTTGAGACAGAGTCTCGCTCTGTCGCCCAGGCTGGAGTGCAGTGGCGCGATCTTGGCTCACTGCAAGCTCCTCCTCCCGGGTTCATGCCATTCTCCTGCCTCAGCCTCCAGAGTAGCTGGGATTACAGGTGTGCGCCACCACGCCTGGCTAATCTTTTGTATTTTTAGTAGAGATGGGGTTTCACCGTGTTAGCCAGAATGGTCTCGATTTCCTGACGTCGTGATCCGCCCGCCTCGGCCTCCCAAAGTGCTGGGATTACAGGCGTGAGCCACCGCGCCTGCCTGGAGGTGTTCTTAAGCCCTGGAGGAGGGCAGAAATGAGATGCAGATGCCTGTTGAGGGGGAAATTCATGGCTGGGGAAGGAGGGATGTTGGGTGAAGGAGAGAATTCACTCACAATCCTCCCACCCACTCAGATCCAGCTCAGAGGAAAGTCTCTGAAACCGCAGGAGACAACTCTGATGTTTTCAGAGCATGGGGAGAGTACGATGGTGTGATCTGGAGACACGGCCAGCAGAGACTTGGAGCCAAGATTGCAGAGACTTGGAGTCAAGATTGCAGGATCCCCAATAAATCACTGAATTCAGGCCAGGCACGGCGGCTCACGCCTGTAGTCTCAGCACTTTGGGAGGCCAAGGTGGGAGGATCGCTTAAGCCCAGGTGCTCGAGACCAGCCTGGGCAATATAGTGAGACCTCATCTTTACAACAGCAAAAAGGAGAAGAAAGAAAGAAAACACTGAGTTTGGCCTCCCCATTTTACAGGTAGTGAGACAGATCCCCAGTAAGACAGAGAGACAGAGATTTGCCCAGGGTTATTCATGGAATTAGCAGCAGAGCAAGGATCAATTTGGGTCTTCACCTGAGCCAGGGTGCCCGGAGCCAGGAGGCCCCAATCGAGAGGAGAGGGCATCCAACCTATCCAACCCCCCATCCACAGCACCCACCCGCTCCTCTTAGCCTCATGCCCCTTTCTTCAAGCATCCGCCAAGTCTCTGGGTACCCGGGGTGGGGATTCAGAGATGTCAGGACACAGTCTTGCCTCAATGGCCTATGGGGGGTGGGGGAGGAGCCAGACAGGCACACAAGGATAAGTGATGATCCTGTCAGCCTATGTACCAAGGGCCTCAAAAGACGGTTAACTGCCACCTGACAGCTGGCCACGGTGGCTCACGCCTGTGATCCCAGCACTTTTGGAAGCTGAGGCAGGTGGATCACTTGAGGTCAGGAATTCGAGACCAGCCTGGCCAACATGGTGAAACCCCATCTCCGCTAAAAATATAAAAATTAGTTGGGCGTAGTGGCCCATGCCTGTAATCTCAGCTACTTGGGAGGCTGAGGCAAGAGAATCGCTTGAACCCAGGAGGCAGAGGTTGCTGTGAGCCAAGATCACGCCACTTCACTCCAGCCTGGGTGACAGAGTGAGACTGGCTCAAAAACAAAGGGGGGCCCCTTGGAGATGGCTGTCTGAAGCAGCGCAGAGCCCCTCCAAAGGAGGGAGACTGGGGTGAGCATCAGAACCCCCTTTCTTAACCTGGCAGGGATGGGCAAAGAGAATGCACATCCTACAGAGGGCAGCAGGGAGGAAGGAGCAGAGCCGCTGGGGCTCCTGGGAATGTGCTATGACCATTTGGCAGAGACAGAAGATACCCCGCCAAGGGAGGCGGGTGGAGGGGCTGGCCTCGGATGAGAGCAGCCTCGGATAATCACTTTCCTCCCACAGCCGGTGGTTTGGGCCCTCAGGGCACTGCCGTTGTGATCCTGGGTGCTGTGTGATCCTCCCGTGGGCTGGAAGAAAACTGCTGTGTGTCAACCTTTTCCAAGGCTGCAACACGTGGGTGACCACCTCCTCCCCTCTCCCTAACACGACCACATAAGATACCTGTCAGAAAGCCAGTGGAGCTCAGCATCTGCCTGAAACTCTCTCTTGTCCCCACCCAGTAGGGGCATCCTTGGGGAGAAGTCTGGAAATCTACTAGACCAGGCTTTGCCGCTGCCCCTCGGAGATGCTTGGGCGTGTTTTTGCTCTCCTGTGCCTCGGAACCCATCTTTGAGGCTGTTAAAGGCTCCAGTGAGGTGTCAGGTGTGAATGCCTCAGTCTGGTTTCTGTCCTTAAGGTGAGAAAAGAGCCTTCAGAAGCAGAAACACGCCATGTACAGTGGCTCACCCTTGTAATCCCAAAACTTTGGAAGGCTGAAGCAGGAGGATCCCTTGAAGCCAAGAATTCGAGACCAGGTTGGGCAACAGATTTCATCTCTACAAAAAAAAGTTAGCCAGGTGTGGTGACATGAGCCTGTAGTCCCAGCTACTGGGGAGGCTGAGGTGGGAGTATCGCTTTGGCCCAGGAGTTTGAGGCTGCAGTGAGCTATGACTGTGCCTCTGCACTCCAGCCTGGGTGACAGAGCGAGGCCCTGTCTCTAAAAATATATAAATAGGCCGAGCATGGTGGCGCATGCCTGTAATCCCAGCACTGTGAGAGGCCAAGGTGGGTGAATCACTTTAAGGTCAGGAGTTTGAGACCAGCCTGGCCAGCATGGCGAAACCTCGTCTCTACTAAAAATACAAAAATTAGGTGGGCATTGGGAGGCCGAGGCAGGCCAATCACGAGGTCAGGAGATCGAGACCAACCTGGCTAACACGGTAAAACCGTCTGTACTAAAAATGCAAAAAATTAGCCGGGCGTGGTGGTGAGCTCCTGTAGTCCCAGCTACTTGGGAGGCTGAGGCAGGAGAATGGTGGGAACCCACGAGGCGCAGCTTGCTGTGAGCGGAGATGCGCCGCTGCATTCCAGCCTGGGTGATAGAGCAAGACTCCAGCTCAAAAAACAAAACAAACAAACAAAAAAATTAGCTGGGCATGGTGGCACGCACTTGTAATCTCAGCTACTCAGGAGGCTGAGGCAGGAGAATCGCTTGAACCCGGGAGGCAGAGGTTGCAGTGAGCCGAGATCATGCCATTGCACTCCAGCCTGGGCGACAGAGTGAGCCTCCATCTCAAAATAAATAAATAAATAAAATATATAAATAAATTAAAATACAAAGAAGCAGGAACAAAAGCTGGACTTCAATGTCAGTGAGAGAAAGGGATCAGAGCTCCTGGGTAGATGCCAGCCTGGGGGATGTCCACCTTCCAGTGAGCCACACATCCCCACCAGTAATGGTCCCTCGAGGCTCCCCTTGGGCGTCTCTGTGCAGCTGAAGTAATGATCACAGTTTTTTAAAAATATATTATTTTTCTTAAGTATTTTATTTTATTTATTTATTTATTTTTATTTTTATTTTTATTTTTATTTTTTTGAGACCGAGTCTCGCTCGCCGCCCAGGCTGGAGTGCAGTGGCGGCATCTCAGCTCACTGCAAGCTCCGCCTCCCGGATTCACGCTTTCTCCTGCCTCAGCCTCCGGAGTAGCTGGGACTACAGGCGCCCGCCACCACATCTGGCTAACTTTTTGTATTTTTAGTAGAGACGGGGTTTCACCATGTTAGCCAGGATGGTCTCGATCTCCTGACCTCGTGATCTACCCACCTAGGCCTCCCAAAGTGCTGGGATTACAGGCGTGAGCCACCGCACCCGGCCTATTTTATTTTTTGAAATAGGGTCTCACTCTGTCGCCCAGGCTGGAGTGCAGTAGGGTGCGATCTGCAACCTCCACCTCTCGGGCTCATGTGATTCTTCCACCTCAGCCTCCCGGGTAGCTGGGATTACAAGCCAAGCATGCACCACCACATCCGGCTAATTTTTGTATTTTTTGCAGAGACGGAGTTTTGCCATGTTGGCTAGGCTGGTCTCGAACTCCTGGCCTCAAGTGATCCACCCACCTTGGCTTCCCAAAGTGCTGGGATAGCAAGTGAGAGCCACCGCGTCAGGCCACCATGTTAACAACCTCCTGCGGGCCAGGCCCTTCAGGTGCATTGCCTGGCGCTTACCATATCAGGCCCCTGAGAGGTGGGGGCTTCCAGCTGTATGGAGGACCCAGAGGAGCTAATATGGGGTCGGGGGGGCGGAGGTGGAGGGCAGGAGTTAAGTGAGGGGGTATGGTGATCTCTGGCCTCACAAGAGGGTGCCCCTGAAAGCACAAACCCCAGGTCCTGAGGCGCTTTCAGGTTCAGGTGTGATAGGGGACCCTTTTGTTGTTGAGACAGATTGTCTGTCACCCAGGCTGGAGTGCAGTGGCGCGATCTCCGCTCACTGCAGCCTCAACTTCTTGGTATCAAGCGATCCTCCCACTTCAGCCTTCCCAGTAGCTGGGACTACAGGTACATGCCACCATGCCTGCACCTGTTTTTTGCACCATAATTTTTGTATGTTTTGTAGAGACAGGGTTTTGCCATGTTGTTGAATTCCTGGGATCAAGGGATCCTCCCACCTCAGCCTCCCCAGTAGCTGGTATTACAGACTCTCTGCACTATGCCTGGCTAATTTTTGCATTTTTTTGGTAGAGATAGGGGTCTTACCATATTGCTCAGGCTGGTCTCGAACTTCTGACCTCAAGCCATCCTCCCACCTTGGACTCCTAAAGTGCTAGGATTACAGGCATGGGCCCCTGGCGCCCGGCCTGACCCTTCTTAAGATCCCTTTGGAGCAAACTATGGGAGGCTCTGTTAGGACTCCAAGGAGAGACGGGAAGGGAGATGGGGCCGACCCGCCGGAGCTCCAGGGCACCGGGTTCTCACCTGGCGCAAAGACTATGCTAATACAAGACCCGCCCCGTCCCAGGCCCCGCCCATCAGAGCGCCCTATGGGCGGGGGCGGGGCTATGTTAATAAGGCTGGGCTGGCCACGAGCTGTTCCCCGCGCTGCACTGAACCCGCACCAGGCGGTGGCGGCGGAGGCGACAGCCATGGCCGGGGCGCTGGCAGGTATGGCCGCGGGCTTGCAGGTCCCGCGGGTCGCTCCCAGCCCAGACTCGGACTCGGACACGGACTCGGAGGACCCGAGTCTCCGGCGCAGCGCGGGCGGCTTGCTCCGCTCGCAGGTCATCCACAGCGGTCACTTCATGGTGTCGTCGCCGCACAGCGACTCGCTGCCCCGGCGGCGCGACCAGGAGGGGTCCGTGGGGCCCTCCGACTTCGGGCCTCGCAGTATCGACCCCACACTCACACGCCTCTTCGAGTGCTTGAGCCTGGCCTACAGGTGAGGGTGGCTCGGGGCCCCGACGGCCTCGGCCTCCAGATGGGGACTGGGGGGTCCGGGGCAGGACTGCGCGCTTGGTCCCTCAAAACCCCACCTGAACCCGGTCCTGCGGCTCCCGGAGGCTCCGATCACGCCCTGAACATCCCCTTTCTCCAAGCCCCGAGGTCCTCGTTTCGCGGCCCAGCCCGCTGGCCCCCGACGGACCCGCGCTTTTCTGATTCCCATTCCTCCCCCATCCCCTCTTCCTCGAGGCGCAGACCGCCTGCGCCCCGCCTCTACCTGGACCACTGGTCCCCTTTCTCTGGTCCCGGCCCCTCCGTCCCTCCAAAAATGCCAGGAGTCCCAGGTCCCTAGGCCACCCGCGCCCATCCCCACTCTCCACTCTGGAGCCACTCCACCCGACCCCCTGCAGGCCTCGGCCTTCTCCCCAGCAGCCCCGGCCCAGGCCCGCCCTATTCCTGGACCCTGAGATACTCCCAGCTCCCCTGATTGTCTCAGTTCATAACCAAAGTGGACTGAAACTGGCCCACTCTCTCGTCCAACTCCCCGCAGTTGCTGAGACACCTCTTCTTGATCTGCTACGTCAAGGGTGGCGGGAGGAGGATGTCCCAGAAATGTCCAAGAGGCACAGCTCGCTGAGGTTACACCGGTGCCCGGGAGGCCTGGGTTCGCCTACCCGCGTCGCCGCACTAGGCTGAGCGCCCGTCGCTGCCTGGGACCCCCGCTTAGCGCCTCAGAGAGCGCACAGGCCGCGCCCCGCTTCCGCTCCACGCCCCGCGTCCCAGAGGAGGGCGCGAACCCGAGGCCTGGCCCAGTGCCCTGGAGCAAAGTTCCCCGGAGCGGAGGGGCCAGTATAAATTATCAACCGAAAACCCACAGGGGAGAAAGGGGGATCGGCCGGCCTTGATCTTTTCTCTGTGCAAATATTCCTCTTCCTCCGCGGCGCCTCCTCCCCTTCTGAGAACCGCTGGCTACTGATCGGCACCTGCCGCCCTGCAGGGGAGCGGGAGCTGGGGTGGGGACTGTCGGGGGAGTATTGCCTGCCCCCAACCGCGGCCGCCTAGCGGCGACCCCATTGGCTGGAGGCGGAGTAACCTTGGCCCACAAGCTCTGGCCCCGGGCCCAGGTCATGTTGCAACCCGATCGGCCAGGGCGCCGGACCCGTGTGGAAAGTTCAGATTCCCGTCCCTTCTCCCTCCCTCCCCAAATGTCACGCGACTGCCTGGGACAGGGCATCTGAGGTCCTGGTACACCGAATGCCGGCATTCCTCCTTCTACGGGTCTCCCATTCCCCACCCACCCCCAACTTTGACTTCTCATTATATACTACACATCAGTCTACTTGTGGGGGGGCCTCACTTCCAACCCCCACTCCTGACCATGTGTGACCAAAGAGGAGAGGTTGTGGGGAGCTGGCAAGGTAAGGGACAGAGCGCAGCCCAAAAACTGCCCCCCTAAGAGGCTGACTCAAGGCTGATTTAACCCCAGTCAGGGATAGCTGGGGTAGAGAGATGTGTTTTCTTCCCAAATACCCAAATATTAATATATTAATAGTAAATCTCTCTGGCTGGGCACAGTGGCTCCTGCCTGTAAGCCCAGCACTTTAGGAGGCCAAGGTTCTCATCCAAGGATTTCTTGAGCCCAGGAGTTGGAGACCAGCCTCGGCAACATACTGAGAACCCGTCTCCACCAAAAAAAAAAAAAATTTTTTTTTTTGAGAGGAGTCTTGCTCTTGTTGCCCAGGCTGGAGTGCAGTGGTGCGATCTCAGCTCACTGCAACCTCTGCCTTCCGGGTTCAAGATAATCTGCTGTCTCAGCCTCCTGAGTAGCTGGGATTACAGGCGCCCACCACGTCCAGCTAATTTTTTGTATTTTTAGTAGAGATTTCACCATGTTGGCCAGGCTGGTCTCAAACTCCTGACCTCAGGTGATCCACCCACCTTGCCCTCCCAAAGTGCTGAGATTACAGGCGTGAGCCACTACTCCTGGCCAAAAAAATGTTTTTTGATCAGCCAGGTGTGATGGCGCATTCCTATTCCCAGCTGAGGTGGGAGGATCACTTCAGCCCAGGAGGTTGAGGCTCCAGTGAGACATGATGGTGCCACTGCACTCCACTCATAGAGATAGAGTGAGACCTTGTTGGAAGGGAGGGAGGGAGGGAAGGAGGGGGAAGGAGGGAGATGGAGGAGGGAGGGGGAGAGAGAGAGGGAGATGGAGGGAGGGAGGGAGATGGAGGGAGATGGAGGGACATGGAGGGAGATGGGGGGTTGGCTCAGTACCAGAAGAGCTTCTAGATTTCCCCATTTGGTAGAGGAAAAGCCCTGAGGCTTGAACTGGGACAGTGTTTTCATCTTCAAAGACCCCCAGTTCCAGGGGTTCCCTGGAGGGGAGCAGATTACAGGGACTGAGTGTCCCAGGGGAGTGACTGTATGGGAAGACACAGTAAGGCAGAGAGTTCAGAAGGCGGTGGGAAGAATGACCAGCCTGACCCAGGGACCAGCCTGACCCAGAGACCAGCCTGCAGAGGCCTGGCAGGGTTTCACCCTCCACAGGGTAGCGTGGGCAGAGGGAGGATCAAGGAGGCCGTGTTCCGTGGCTCCATGGGTGGAAGCCCCAGGGAGGCAGTTTCTGGAAGCTTCAAGGAAGCACTTGTTCATGGTCAGAGCTGGCTAGCTTAGGAAGAGGAGCCTCGAGGGTGCAGGGGAGCAAACAGGACCTGGTTAGGGGGCAGTCTAAAAGGCATTCCTGAAAGGTGGGAGGTGGACAGCTGAACTTGGAGTTTTCTCCACTCTCTCTCTGAGTCGGAGTTTTCTTCTCCTTCTTCTTGTTTATTTATTTATTTATTTGGGAGATGGAGTCTCACTCTGTTGCCCAGGCTGGAGTGCAGTGGCATGATCTCAGCTCACTGCAACGTCCGTCTCCTGAGTTCAAGCAATTCTCATGCCTCAGCCTCCAGAGTAGATTACAGGAATGCGCCACCATCCCCAGCTAATCTTTTTATTTTCAGTAAAGACAAGGTTTCATCATGTTGGCCAGGCTGGTCTCGAACTCCTGACCTCAAGTGATCTGCCCACCTCGGCCTCCCAAAGTGCTGGGATTACAGGTATGAGCCATTGCGTCCTACCTTCTTCTTTCTTTTTCTTTTTCTTTTTTTTTTTCAAGACAGAGTCTCGCTCTGTTGCCCAGGCTGGAGTGCAGTGGTGCTATCTGAGCTCACTGCAACCTCCACCCCACGGGTTCAAGCAATTCTCTGCCTCAGCCTCCTGAGCAGCTGGGATTACAGGCGCCTGCCACCACGCCTGGCTAGTTTTGTTTGTTTGTTTGTTTTTTGGTAGAGATGCGGTTTCACCATGTTGGCCAGGCTGGTCTTGAACTCCTGACCTTGTGATCCACCAGTCTCGGCCTCCCAAAGTCTGGGATTACAGGCGTGAGCCACCGAGCCCAGCCCTTTTCTTCTTTTAATAGTCTTTTTTGTTGTTGTTGCTGTTTGTTTGTTGTTTAGACAGAGTCTCGCTGTGACGCCCAGGCTGGAGTGCAGTGGTGTGATCTCGGCTCACTGCAACCTCTGCCCCCCGGGTTCAAGTGGTTCTTCTGCCTCAGCCTTCCGAGTAGTTGGGATTACAAGCACGTGCCACCATGCCCGGCTAATTTTTGTATTTTTAGTAGAGACAGCATTTCTCCATGTTAGCCAGGCTGGTCTTGAACTCCTTACCTCAGGTGATTCGCCCTCCTCGGCCTCCCAAAGTGCCACCGTGCCCGCCCCTTTTAATAGTTTTAAATGGAGACAAGGTCTCACTGTGTTGCCCAGCTGGTCCTGAACTCCTGGGTTCAAGCAATCCTCTCCCCTCAGCCTCCCAAAGTGCTGAGATTACAGACCTGAGCCACTGCTCCGCGTCAGACTTTTCTATTGGTCATAAGAAGTTGTTTGTTTTTTATGAGTCGGGTTCTCACTCTGTTGCCCAGGTTGGAGTGCAGTGGCGTGATTACAGCTCACTTCAACCTTGAACTCCTGGGCTCAAGTGATCTTTCCACTGCAGCCTCCTGAGTAGCTGGGACTAGAGGTGTGCACCACTATGCCCAGCTAACTTTTATTTTATTTTATTTTATTTTTGAGATGGAGTCTCACTTTGTTGCCCAGGCTGGAGTTCAATGGCACTGTCTTGGCTCACTGCAATCTCCACCTCCTGGGTTCAAGCAATTCTTCTTGCCTCAGCCTCCCGAGTAGCTGGGATTACAACTGCCTGCCACCACCATGCCTGGCTGATTTTTTGTATTTTTAGTAGAGATGGAGTTTCACCACGTTGGCTAGGCTGATCCCGAACTCCTGACCTCAGGTGACCCACCCGCCTCGGCCTCCCAAAGTGCTGGGGGATTATAGGCGTGAGCCACTGCACCTGGCCCCAGCTAACTTTTAAACTGTAGAAACAGGGTCTCACTATGTTGCCCAGGCTGATCTCAAACTCCTGGCCTCCTACAGTCCTCCTGCCTCGGCCTTCCAAAGTGCTGGGATTACAGGTGTGAGCCATATCCAGCCAGTCATAAAAAGTTCTTGAACCCTAGCTTTAGGCTCTTGCTCCAAGCCTAGTCTCTTCTCTCATAGCCCCAACTCCTTTTCTTCCTCCTGGGCTTGGATATTGTCACTGTCACATCTCCTCTAACCCTGCCTGGGCCCTGAACGTCATAACCTTAGCAAGGAAGGGGGAGGGAAGGCAGGCAGGTCGAGGGTGCAACACAGGGTGATCAGAATGGGCTGGGAGGTTGCTGGGATACTGACAGGGACCACAGACTCAGAAGTCCCCGACCAGGTACCACAGAAGAAGCTGGCCCAGGAGGTAGCAGAGTCTCCCCCCACTCCCCACCCCCATGTCTTCCTACCAAACAGATGGTGTTTATCTAATTCCCGGAGGGAGGGGGCCAGCCAGTGGCCCAGGGAGCTGGGCTGTGTATCTTATTTGGGTAATGAGGCCTGTTGTCCCTGGTGGGGAGGGGGCAGTCCCCCACCCCCACCCCAAAGCAAACACAGGTGCTTGGAGACCAGGGAGGAGAGAGGGCCCAATGACCAATGCACTCAAGGGGAAAGAGGCTGCAGAGTCAGACTGGCTCCCACCCATGTTTCACCCCCAGAATGCAGGAAAGATCCCTGGAGGAAGCAGGCGTGGTTTTCTGCAAGACTAAACCTTGGGGGCCAGGCACGGTGGCTCACCCCTGTCATCCCAACACTTTGGGAGGCCAAGGTGGGCGGGGCACTTGAGGTCAAGAGTTCGAAACCAACCAGGCCAACATGGTGAAACCCCGTCTCTACTAAAAATAGAAAAATGAGCCAGGCATCGTGGCATATGTCTATAATCCCAGCTACTCAGGAGGCCGAGGCATTAGAATCGCTTGAACCTGGGACGTGGAGGTTGCAGTGAGCCAAGATCATGCCATGGCACTCCAGCCTAGGCGGCAGAATGAGGCTCCATCTCAAAAAAAAAGGCTAAGACTTGGGGCCTCAGCCTTCTCATCTGAGCAAGGGAGAAAAAGGTGTGCTAGAGGGGACTGGTACACAACCCTGGCTTGTGGATGGAGAGGAGAGAGGGAGGGAGAGACTGGCAGGGGGTCTAAGATCTTGAATGTCTTAGCCTCCTGGGTCAGCTTCCTAGAGGCAGCAGACTTGGCCTGAGCCTAGCAGGACCCTCACCAGTGTAAACTCTTCCATCCAGTGGATTTTTTTTTCCTTCAAGACAGCAGGATCTTGCTCTGTCGCCCAGGCTGAGTGCAGTGGTGTGATCATAGCTCACTGTAGCCTCAAACTCCTGGGCTGAAGAGATCCTCCGACCTCTGCCTCCCTAGTAGCTAAGACTACAGGCACATGCCGCCACCCCCGGCTAGTTTTAAAGTTTTTTTTGTAGAGATGGGGTCTTGCTATGCTGCCCAGGCTAGTCTCAAACTCTTGGGCTCAAGCAATCCTCCCGCCTTGGCCTCCCGAAATGGTGGGATTACAGCCGTGAGCTACCGCGCCCAACCCACCCTGTGGATTTGATGGACAGCTAAGGTTAGAGTGAGGGTGCTCTGTCTCCATGGATACCATTCCCCAGTCCTGGCTGTCTTCCTTTGGGATCTGCTGGTTCATTGTCTTCTGCAGAGCTCTGAGAAGAGCACACCTTCTCGCTGAGTCCAGGTTGCCATCCTGGGATTCTGGTCATGGCAGACACCAAAAGGACTGTACGATGGAGGCAGTGACTGCCACTCTCTATAAAGAGGCACCCCCAACCAGGCACAGTGGCTCACGTCTGTAATCCCAGCACTTTGGGAGGCCAAGGTGGGCAGATCACTTGAGGTCAGGAGTTTGAGACCAGCCTGGCCAACATGGTGAAACCCCGTCTTTACTAAAAATACCAAAAAAATTAGCCGAACATGGTGGCGCACACCTGTAATCCCAGCTACTCAGGAGGCTGAGGCACGAGAATTGTTTGAATTCGGGAGATGGAGGTTGCAGTGAGCTGAGATCCCACCACTGCACTCCAGCCTGGATGACAGACTGAGACTCCATCCTAAAAACAAAACAAAACAAAACAAAACAGAGGCTCCCTCTCTACCAGGCAAACCACAGCCATCCCCTTTGCCTCTCCTGGGCCTAAGGAGGCCTGAGTGACCTCGGACCTGCCCCTTTCCTCCCTGACTTTCAAGAAGTTCTTTTTTTTTTTTTTTTTTTTGAGACAGAGTTTCACTCTTGTTGCCCAGGCTGGAGTGCAGTGGTGCAATCTTGGCTCACTGCAACCTCCGCCTCTCAGGCTCAAGCAATTATCCTGCCTCAGCCTCCTGAGTAGCTGGGATTACAGGTGTGTGCCACCACACCCAGTTAATTTTGTATTTTTAGTAGAGACAGGGTTTCACTATGTTAGACTAGGCTGGTCTCGAACTCCTGACCTCAGGCGATCCACCCCCTTGCCCTCCCAAAGTTCTGGGATGACAGGCTTGAGCCACCATGCCCAGCCCAGGAAGGTCATTTCTTATTCTCTTAAGTAAGAAATGGGCTTGAGCACTGTCCCTAGGCAGCCTCCAAGATACACCTGTGAGGCCACTGGACATCGCTGTTCCCAGGGCCGAGCTGATCCACAGGTTTCAGCGTGGCTTTTGTTCTGTAGTAGATTGACAAACAGGTCTCCCCAGGGAACACAGGGGCCACTGGTAGGAGTCTGGAAGGGGATTTTGAAGGTCTGACTCTCCAGGTAGGAATTTCAGGCAGGTTGGGTTGGGGGACCAGATTTGGAAGGTCCCCTCAAATGCCAACCATAGATGGATGCCAAGTGCATGGGGAATATGGGAACTAGCCTCTGTGGAAGCACCGGATCTCCCTAACCTCACTCCTCTCCCCTTTGACAGTGGCAAGCTGGTGTCTCCCAAGTGGAAGAATTTCAAAGGCCTCAAGCTGCTCTGCAGAGACAAGATCCGCCTGAACAACGCCATCTGGAGGGCCTGGTATATCCAGTGTGAGTGCGCACCACCAGCCTCCCCAGCCAGGAGGGACCGCCACCTCCAACCCTCCTGCAAGAGGGTTCTACATGGTGGCTGCCCAGGAAAACCCCCAGGGCCCTGAAGGCCAGCACTAGCAGAGTTCTGCCAACTTTTTTTTTTTTTTTTTTTTTTTGAGACATAGTCTTGCTCTGTTGCCCAAGTTGGAGTGCAGTGGTGCCATCTCGTCTCACTGCAACTTCCGCCTCCTGGGTTCAAGCCATTCTCCTGCCTCAGTCTCCCAAGTAGCTTGGACTGCAGGCACCCACCACCATGCCCAGCTAATTTTTGTATTTTTAGTAGAGACAGGGTTTCACCATGTTGGCCAGGCTGGTCTCGAACTCCTGACCTCAAGTGATCTGCCCACCTTGGTCTCCCAAAGTGCTGGGATTACAGGCGTGAGCCACCATGCCCTACCCTGACAGCCTTTTAGGGGGAGACCAGGCTCCCCAGCACCAGGACTCCTGAACAGCTCCTGACCTCCAGGGGGTCTCGGGAAATGTGTCCCAAAGGGCACTTTCCACTGTGAAGCTGGGCACAGCAGAGGTCACCCCTCAGTAGCACTAGGGTAGGCTGAGATCTGGGGTACAGTTCAAAGCCCATTTTGCATCCCATTAGCATAGTTGGATGCCTTGAATGCCAGGGTAAAAAGGGCCATTAGACACTAGCGGGGCCAACTGCATCACTTTGTAAATGGAGAAACTGAGGATCCCGCATGGGTCTCCACCAGCCTTTCATTGAAGTCCTTCCTGAATATCCAGTAGGTGCCCACCATGGAGAACTGGGCAAAGGGGATCCAGAGAGGCCATGCCATCTAGTGGAAGGAACTCTGGACTTAGAGTTGCCCAGAGCTAGTTCCTCCACCCCATCTCTGCCCCTTGCTGGCTGTGTGACTTCAGGCTAGTTGCCTACCCTCTCTGAACCTGCTTCCTTATCTATAAAAACGAAGCCACAGTGGCTCACTCCTATAATTCCAGCACTTGGGGAGGCCAAGGTGGGCGGACCACAAGGTCAGGAGATCGAGACCATCCTGGCTAACACGGTGAAACCCCATGTCTACTAAAAATACAAAAAAATTAGCCGAGTGTGGTGGTAGGCACCTGTAGTCCCAGCTACTCTGGAGGCTGAGGCAGGAGAATGGTGTGAACCTGGGAGGTGAAGATTGCAGTGAGCGGAGATCACACCACTACACTCCAGCCTGGGCGACAGAGCGAGACTCCGTCAGAAAAAAAAAAAAAAAATGAGGCCAATAGTCCTACCTTTCCTTTCGTGGTTGGTATGGAGACAACAGGTATTCAAGGGTGTTGCCGCTAAGCTGGTGTCCAATACATGATGTACCCTTGAGAAGGTCACATTCATTTGGGAACACCCCACTCCCCATGGCAGGGCAGCAGAGGCAGAGAGGACTTGGATCCATCAGCCCTGTGTTGGGACCTTATCCAGCTCAGGTTCTGCTGCAGGATCAAAGCCTGCACTGAGGCCGGGCGCGGTGGCTCAAGCCTGTAATCCCAGCACTTTGGGAGGCCGAGACGGGCGGATCACGAGGTCAGGAGATCGAGACCATCCTGGCTAACACGGTGAAACCCCGTCTCTACTAAAAAAAAATACAAAAAACTAGCCGGGCGTGGTGGCGGGTGCCTGTAGTCCCAGCTACTCGGGAGGCTGAGGCAGGAGAATGGCCACTGCATTCCAGCCTGGGCGACAGAGCGAAACTCCGTCTCAAAAAAAAAAAAAAAAAAAAAAAAAAAAA
>NC_045441.1:12824272-12829677 GCF_002776525.5 Piliocolobus tephrosceles | reverse complement strand
AAAAAAAAAAAAAAAAAAAAAAAAAAAAAAAAAGGCTGCACTGAGCTGGGAATGCAAAGCCCCGGAGAGACCACACGCAGTATTCTCTGTTCTCGCCCCACTGGATTTCATCCAAGCAGGGAGAGGACATGTTTTCTGGTTTCCATTTACCTACATGCCAGGCACTTTTGTAAATCACCTTATTTAAGGCTTCCTAGCAACCCTGGGAGATAGGTTTTATTACCACCATTTTATGGATGAGCAACTGAGGCTCAGAAGGCAAGTGACGTATTCAGGTTCACAGAGCGTAAAAGAAGCAGAGCTGCAGCTGGCTGGAAGTCCAGTTCCCCGACTCCAAATTGTGTGTGGGGGAGTGTTTCATTTTGTTTTGTTTTGTTTTTTCATGTGAAGTTTCGTTCATGTCGCCCATGCTGGAGTGCAGTGGCGTGATCTTGGCTCACTGCAACCTCCATCTCCCGGGTTTAAAAAATTCCCCTGCCTCAGCCTCCTGTACTGCTCCTGGGGCAAGAAGGACTTTCCAATTTGTATTGTTTCATGTTGTTTGTTTACTTCCCTTATCTGTCCCACTAAGCTGTGGGCACCAAGTAGCTGGGATTACAGGCGCCTGCCAAATTTTGTATTTTTAGTGGAGACAGGGTTTCACCATGTTGGCCAGGCTGGTCTCGAACTCCTGACCTCAGGTGATCTGCCCGCCTCAGCCTCCCAAAGTGCTGGGATTATAGGCGTGAGCCACCACACCCAGCCTACAGAAGAAAATTTTGATGACAGTTGAGGCATGATGTCACCCGGGGTCCTCACCCAGACACACTGGTCTCCAGCTATTGTACAAGTTGCTGGAAGGACCTTAGGTTCGGAATCAGACAGAGTGAGGTTTCAGTCAAGCCCTAGCACCCCCTAACTGTGTGGGCTTGGGAAAGTCTCCAGCCTCCCAGAGAGTAAGCTTGCGAAGCTTGTGAAGATGGGAATGACAGGTCCTATTTGTTTTTTCTTGGTTTTCTTTTTTGGAAACAGTCTTGCTCTGTCACCCATGCTGGAGTGCAATGGCACGATCTCAGCTCACTGCAACCTTCACCTCCCAGTTCAAGCAACTATTGTGCTTCAGCCTCCCAAGTAGCTGGGACTACGGGCGCCTGCCACCATGCCTGGCTAATTTTTGTATTTTCAGTAGAGACGGGGTTTCGCCATGTTGCCCAGGCTGGTCTTGAATTCCTGGCCGCAAGTGATCTGCCCAACTCGGCCTCCCAAAGTGCTGGGATTACAGGCACAAGCCACTGCACCTGGCTAATAGGTCCTATTTCTGAGGTTCACTGAGTTTTCAGTGAGATCATCCGTATCTCACTGTCATAGTCATAGCAGCACGTGACACACATACAACAAATGTCAAGACCCCTCCTCCTCTCTAAACGCCAAAGGTTTGAAGGTGGGCTTCATGGGAGCGGGGAGGAGAGGGGCTGCTTGGCTTGATGCCCCTAATGTCTCGCCTTAGGGCTCAAGCAAGAAGGGCTGTGCCACCCCCTGCAGGCTCCTAGCCTCTAAGATCCTTCCTTTCGTGATCCAACAGTCATTCTCCCACACTCTGAAATCGTCTTGATTTCCTGGGAGCTCCCCAGCACTTTGCACCACTCGTGGGGCAAGAAGGACTTTCCACTTTACATTGTCTGGTGTTGTTTGTTTACTTTCCTTATCTCTCCCACTAAGCTGTGGGCATCCTGCCTGATTCATCCATGTGTCCTGTCCCAGTATCTGTCCCAGCAGAGGTGCAAAGGGTTAGGCGGCTGAATGAAGGGATGAACTTATCAGTGTTAAACAAAGCCTGCCCCAGTCCCCAGGAAGGCACAGCCTTTCCGTGAGAAACAGTCCAGAGCATGGGATCGCTGGTCTGGGGAGGGGAGAACCACTTGGCCCTGACTTTCTGGGAGCCCCAGACAAACTTTTTTTTCTTTTTTTTTTTTTGAGACGGAGTCTCACTCTGTTGCCCAGGCTGGAGTGCAGTGGCGCGATCTCGGCTCACTGCAAGCTCCGCCTCCCGGGTTCAAGAGATTCTCCTGCTTCAGCCTCCCAAGTAGCTGGGATTACAGGTGCCCGCCACCACACCTGGCTAATTTCTTGTATTTTCAGTAGAGACAGGGTTTCTCCATGTTGGTCAGGCTGGTCTCGAGCTCCCAACCTCAGGTGACCTGCCCACCTTGGCCTCCCAAACTGCTGGGATTACGGGCGTGAGCCACCGCGCCTGGCCTAACAAACTGTTTTTATTTTATTTTTTGAGACGGGGGTCTCGCTTTTTCACCCAAGCTGGAGTGCAGTGAAGCCAACATAGCTCACTGCGGCCTCCAATTCCTGGGCTCAAGCAATTCCCCCACCTCAGCTTCCCTAGTAGCTGGGACTACAGGCATGTACCCCCACACCCAGCTATTTTTTATTTTTAATTTGTTGTAGGGGCAGGGTCTCACTAGGTTGCTCAGGCTGGTCTCAAATCCTGACCTCAAGTAATCCTCTCAGTTCAGCCGCCCAAAATGTTGGGGTTACAGGCATGAGCCACTACACCGTACCAGGACAGATTTCATCTTTGCTGGTGTTTATTTCCTCATCTGGAAAGCCAGGGACAGACACGCTTTGAGACCCTCCTTCCTTATCTAGCCCCCTGGGAGTCTATGCACCCAAGGACCCATCCCTTTGTTTTCTGTCTAAGCTGGGCTCAGAAACCAGGACAAAACCCCTCCTTCAATCCTATGAGTGTCCATTTTGGAGAATGCTTTTCTTTTTTTGAGACAATCTCGCTCTGTCACCCAGGCTGGGGTGCAGTGGTGCGATCTCGGCTCACTGCAACCTCTGCCTCCCAGGTTTAAGCAATTCTCATGCCTCAGCCTCCCAAGTAGCTGGGATTACAGGCAGGCGCCACCATGCCTGGCTAATTTCTGTATTTTTAGTAGAGATGGGGTCTCACTATGTTGCCCAGGCTGGTCTTGATCTCCTGGATTCAAGTGATACACCCACCTCAGCCTCCCAAAGGGCTGGGATTACAGGTGTGAGCCACCGCGCCCAGCAGATTCTGGAGAGCGTTCTTTAGGACGGAACTTTGTAAATGATGCTAAAAAGCCCTAGTCAATTTCATGTTCCCGTGGTCCCCCTTCCTCTGTGTCCTCGTTTGTCCCAGAGGAAGTTGGCTGGGCGAGAAGGGTCAGCAGCTGTTCCCTTTGTCAGAGCAGCCAGGGAAAGTCTCAGGTTGCCTCTAAGTAGACCAGCTGCGTGTCAAGCTCTGTGCCAAAGGCAGGAGCTGCTTTTACTCCCTGTCGCAAGGTAAGCATGTAAAGACCTGACAAGCCAGGGTGAAGGGGAGGTGGGCAGCGCTGTGGGCTTTGGGAGGCAGGAAGGCTTCCTGGAGGAGGCGCTATCCTGAATTGTGGACAGAGGAGGGAAGGTAAGAGGGGTTTCCCTGTAGAATAAGACCAGAAGGGCCGGATGTGGTGGCTCACGCCTGTAATCCCAGCACTTTAGGAGGCCGAAGTGGGCAGATCACTTGAGGTCAGCAATTGGAGACCAGCCTGGCCAACATGGAGAAACCCCATCTCTACTAAAAATACAAAAATTAGTGGAGCGTGGTGGCACATGCCTGTAATCCCTGCTACTAGGGGAGCTGAGGCAGGATAATTGCTTGAACCCAGAAGGCAAAGGTTGCAGTGAGCCAAGATCAGGCCACTGCACTCCAGCCTGGGTGACAGAGTGAGACTTCATTTCAAAAAAAAAAAAAAAAAAGGTGGGCTATGTGACTGCAAAGTGAGGTGTATAAAGGAGACAGGGAGGCCGGGTCTCACAGGGAGGTGACTCACACCTGTAATTTCAGCATTTTGGGAGGCCGAGGCAGGCGGATCGCCTGAGCTCAGGAGCTCAATAGCAGCCTGGGCAACATGGCGAAACTCCATCTCTACCAAAACTACAAAAAACCAGCCGGGCATGGTGGCACATGCCTGTAGTCCCAGCTACACGGGAGGCTGAGGTGGGAGGATCGCTTGAGCCTGGGAGGTGGAGGCTGCAGTGAGCCAAAGCCGCAGCACTGTACCACTGCTCTCCAACTTGGATGACAAGAGTGAGACCCCGTCTCAAAAAAAGGAGACAAGGAGCTGGGAGAAGCAAGTGGTGGCCCAGTCATGAGGAGGGGGAGGGTCTTGGAAGCCAAGCCAAGGAGTGTGGACTTTGTGCCAGAGGCAGTAGGGAGCCATGGAGGGTTCCAGACCTGAACTGCACTTTAGAAATAATTGACCTGGCTGCAACTGGAAGACGAGCTTAGAGTGTAAAGCTGGAGTCAGGGAGGTCCCTGTGAGAAATGACACCAGGCCGGGGGGTGACACAGTGAGAGAGGATGGAGGGGAGGGGACAGCGTGAGAAATGTCACAGATCCTATGAGATTGAGACTTTTTATCTCAATCAGACCTGGAATACAACAATCAGACCCGGAATGCTGGGAGTCAGTGGGGTTTTTGTGGCAAGTTTTGGGACATCCTAGGGAGGGTCCCCAGGCAGCTGGATATGAGGCTAGAGCAGGAAAGGGCCAGAGTGAGAGAGGCTGCAGGGTGGGCATTGCAAAGGAGTCAGTGAAAAGTGGTCAGGGCTGGGCGTGGTGGCTCGCGCCTGCAATCCCAGCAATTTGGGAGGCTGAAGCAGTCGGATCGCTTGAGCCCGGGAGTTTGAGAACAGCCTGGGCAACATGGTAAAACCATGTTGAATTTTTTAAAGAATTCACAAATTAGCTGGGTGCAGTGGCATATGCCTGTAGTCCCAGCTACCCTGGAGGCTGAGGTGGGAGGATCACTGGCACCCAGGACGTGGAGATTGAAGTGACCCAAAATCCCTGCCACTGCACTCCAGTCTGGGCGACAGATTGAGTCCTTGTCTCAAGCACACACACACACATACACACACACACACACACACACACACACACACAACTAGCCTGGGCAACAGATTGAGTCCTTGTCTCAAGCACACACACACACACACACACACACACACACACACACAAAGTGGCCAGGGCCTGGTGCGGTGGCTGACACCTGTAATCCCAGCACTTTGGGAGGCTGAGGTGGGGGATCATTTGAGGTCAGGAGTTTGAGACCAGCCTGACCAATATGGTGAAACCATGTCTCTATTGAAAATACAGCCAGGCGCGGTGGCTCGAGCCTGTAATCCCAGCACGTTGGGAGGCCGAGACGGGCGGATCACGAGGTCAGGAGATCGAGACCATCCTGGCTAACACGGTGAAACCCCGTCTCTACTAAAAATACAAAAAACTAGCTGGGCGAGGTGGCGGGTGCCTGTAGTCCCAGCTACTCGGGAGGCTGAGGCAGGAGAATGGTGTGAACCCGGGAGGCGGAGCTTGCAGTGAGCTGAGATCCGGCCACTGCACTCCA